>NW_004524624.1:13510488-13522721 GCF_000260255.1 Octodon degus | reverse complement strand
AGAAAGAAAGAAAGAAAGAAAGAAAGAAAGAAAGAAAGAGAAAAAAGGGAGGGAGGGAGGAAAGGACGGACAAATATATATATATATATAGGATAGCTTGGCTAATTGTAGTGCTGATTTTTTACTATCTATTGAAAGGAACAGTTAATGCTTATTTTTTTTCTTCTTTTAAGTATTTCTGACCCATTTTGCTTGCTTATATTTGGTAATCTGAACAACTAACCTCAGGGCGACAATATGCAACACAATAATCATTACTGATTCCTATCATAGTGTTTAGTGAAATTATCATTTCTATTTTTTTTACTATGTTTTTATTCTTTTGAAAAATTTTAAAAATTTGATAGAAGAAAAAAAAAGATAAATTCATAGGGTTTTTTTCTTGTAGCTGTAGTTCTTGACTTACGTTTAATGCTCAGCCTTACCTCTACATAAATTGTCAGAAAGTCATGGGAATGTGGACTCCAGCTGGATCGCCACTTCTGACTTTCCCATCAGTCCAGAAGAGGCTGGAATGCCTTGAACAAGACAAAGTGCTTTTCTAATGTAAGAACAGCTTACATTAGAAAGGCAAGCATGACCCTTTTCAAATGATAATTTCATCACCTCTAGCAGTGTTCTCTTCCTAGAGGAGCTCATCCGCAAGAACAGACTATGCTGCCTCTTTGTCACTGTCTCTGCTCAGCATCTACGTTGGCCCTGGCACAGGGCAGGGGTTCAAGGGATAGCAAATGCCCAAATGAGTAAGGAGCAGGCTTACTTGAATGTGTGTAGTGATCACAGGCTACACACACTACGTCCATTGCATGGGGTTGCTATATGTAATTAATGTAAGTAATTAAGTATTTATAATTTATACTTCTCATGACTTTACACTTGCAACCCCACAATTTTTCTGAATTAATGACATTTGAATGTATGGTCATATAAGTGATCATAAGTGATAATTTTTTTTTAATTCTTCAAAGTCTTCAATCTAACCCAAAAATAATTATTAAGAAGTACTCATGGCTGGGAGATGGCTCATTGGAATAAGTGCTTCCCTGGCAAGCGCAAGGGCCTAAGTTCAATCCCTGGTTCCATCAAAAAAAAAGAAGAAGAAGAAAAAGAAAGAAGGAAGAAAGAAGAAGGAAGAAGGAAGGAAAAGGGAAGAAGAAGAGGAGGAGGAGGAGAAGGAGACGGAGACGGAGACGGAGACGGAGACGGAGACGGAGACGGAGACGGAGACGAAGACGAAGAAGAAGAAGAACTGCTCATATGTTAGAAGTCTCATATAAATTATAATAAAGAGAAGTCCTGATCTTCCTTTAGTATTTGCCATTGCAGCCATTACACTTATCTCTGGCACCCACCAAGACAATGCATGTTTGTGAAGGCAAAGAAGGAAAGAAAGCAGCAAGAATAGGAGCCAGGAGGGAACTGCTTCCTGGAACAAGTTTATATTCAATTAAAAAGAAATGTGTCAATCTTCAAATTGTCATTTTTGATAGCTAATGTCATTATCTAGGAACTAGGAGTACTTGATTATAAAAATCAAGACTGATTGCAGAATAAGAAGTGCTCTATACTAAATTAAATGCAGCAATTAATCAAAGCCAATGTACCTGCTTATAAATATCAATATTGAATTTTAAGCGTATATAAACCAGCCAATCAATTAAATCTGAGACCATGACTTTAATCAGTGAAAGCTAAGACAGAATTTGCTATATTCTGCAGCAGTGAAACTTAAAAGTCACTGTGGAAACCTAATCTAGCTGCCTGGGAAGCAGATACGGGATCTGTTGGTACTGTCCTTATCTATGCATGGGTTGTGCTTTCACCATTTGAATAACTCTTGACAGTAGAGGTTGTGTATTAAAAAAAAAAACAAAAAAACAAAACAAAAAAAAAAAACTTCCCCAACTTCAAACTCAGAGGGAGTATATTAATAGTGTATAGAGAAATGGAACTAAACTGTCCAAGTTTAAATGTCATCTTCCCAACTGTGCAACCTAGGGCAGGTTACTTAACCCTTCTATGCCTGACTCAGTTTGCCCATCGGTAAAATAGGGATAATAGCTGTACCTATCTTACATGTAGTTAAAACATAAAAAGGTGACATCTATAAAACACTTAAAACAGTATTTGCTATACTCTGACTGTTCAATAAAGATAACATTTACAATGTATTCTCTTCCATTCTGTAAAATGATCATGTATCATTATCATATGTTAAATATATTCAAGACCATCATTTACTCTTTATCTTCCTAATAATCTCCAGGATAATACACCATAGATTTTTACTATAAATATGTCAAAGGAGTATACAGATGTCATACATTATTTAAAAAATATTTGGGGGCCTGCCAGATAGCTCAGTGGATTAAAGTACCTGCTTAGGCAGGCGTAAGGACCGGGATTTGATTCCTGGTGTGCCATGTCAGCCCTGCCCCCAGGGCGTGCTGAGAAGGTGACTGAGACTGGGCATGGTGGTGCACACCTGTAATCCCAGCACTTGGGAGGCGGAAAACAGGAGGATCACTACAAGTCTGATCTGTGTAGTGAGATCCTGTAGACCCTGTGCTAAATACAAAAAGAAAAAATATATATTTGGAAGAAATTTCTACCTCCCAGATTTTCCCCGTGAATAAAAGTTTAAAATAAGTATCAGGTAAAAAATCCTATTCTATGTACATTTGCCATTTCAGCCTTTCTGTTTCACTTTCATTACAATATCATTGGGAATAGCCCAGTTCTTTCCATAATTTGAATTCTGTATCCCACTAGCAACCCAGATGCAAATAGAACCACAAAGTGTTCTTTCCCTTCATAATTAAGCATATTCTTGGTCTGGCGAACTCTACATAAGTGCATGAGTCCTCCAGGAAATTGTTGTTTTTTTTTTGTTTTGTTTTGTTTTGTTTTTCTTTTTCTTTTTCTTTTTCAGAACTGGGGATTGAACACAGGCCCTTGTACTTGCCAGGCAAGTGCTTATTCTACTGAGCCATCTCCCCGGCCCCTGAAAATTCTACTCAGAATACATCTCCCTTCCTATTTTAGCACAAACCTAGGAGTGTTTTCAAAAACATTGTTTCAAATGTCAGTTCTGTAAATTCTCTGTAAATCCAGAGAGCCCGAACTGCAAGTGCCACATTAATTAAAACTCCAGAATCAAAGATGACCCTATTGTCAGTGGCAGTGGTGATTAGATGGGATGATATTTTAGATAACGTGTCACATTTCCTAATGAGAATGCACTTACAACAGACAAGTTCACAGAGATGTAGGAATAATCACAATTGCCAACTAATTGAAATAACTTCTATAACTGCTGTCAACTGATGCAAATTACAAGGCCATAGAAACCTAACAGCCCCTCTTTCCTCTTTTGTTCCATTTCTTATCTCTTTCAAACCTCCTTCTGGTTTTACTTGATATGATGAACCTCCTCAGCTCTTACTGTCTGTTCTCCCCCACAAAAGGTTAGCTCACAAGCAGTGTCCATTAGGAGACGTGTCAGCCAGGATACATATTGCTTATCCATTAATGATGCCGGGACATCACAGTCTACAACCATACTTTATACTTAATAATTCATCTCTGAATTCAGCAAAGGCAGTTCAAATTCTTTATGGACACAGTAATTTTATTCTCTCAATCAAAAATAAAACTGTCTGGCAAATTCTTATTTACTCTATAAACATAGAAGCCACTCAGACAGGCCACATAATGATGTGCGTCTCCTAGGGACAAAGTCCCACTCTCTCAAGTCTTGCTCACAGCAAGTGTCATTGCACACCATCCCACAAGGCTCCCTTCAGGCAAAGTGTGCCTATTCATCAAGGATCCACATTCAAATCAAGTTCTTTTCTATTGTGACACTCTGATGTTTTTACTCTATTTCTTCATGTAATAAATACTGATTAAGCACACATTGTGTGCCAAGTATTGTTCCAAAAATCCAGAAGGGAAAGGAAAATATCAGTTGATTTTTCTGCATTCCTACTGTTCATCATATGTTGCAAACTGCTTTTAGTTTAACCACACAACTATGAGTATTCTTTCATTTAATTTTACATAATGCTTACTGAGGGCTCTATCCAGCCCACCAGGACTGGGGAGATTTAGTACTATATAGAAGAAAAAGACATAGCCGCAAGCCTTATGGAGCTCACTCACATCTAGTACAGGAGAGGGCCAAGTACACATTAGAGTGAGGTATGTTTGTGAGATGAGGGTGAGGATGGAGACATTAGCAAGTCCATTAAGAGTCACGGTGTACATGAGAAGAAGAACCAGTGTGGGATCCAGAAACCTGATTTCCCGCCCCTAGCATGTCACTGAGCAGGTCAATTAACTCAGTCTGTCCCCCCTTAATTTTCAGAGCTAATGCCATAATAATACCTGATTTCAACACATTTGATTATGCTGCATAGTTTCTGGATGGATTCTTTACTCTGGAAGGAGCATATATACATGGAGACTAGGAATGCAAATGTGTTTCATCCTTGCAACCCAGGCACCAGCATTCTTGAGCATCTAAGAGCACACTGATGCTTTCTGCTCCTAGATTTCACTTCCACCCAACAATACCAACTGAGCAGGCTGTCGGAAACCATCTCCATAAACCAGACTCAATCTGGCCCTCAGGTTAAAAAAAAAAAAAAAAAGCTGCCCTTACAGTGGGAAAAAAAAGAAGGGATTTTTAGATCAAGACCATTTTAAGTCAATTCATTAGCCAATCAGCATTAAACTGCCCTTACTGGGGCTGGGGATATACCTCAGTGGCATAAACACCTGCCTAGCAAGCAGAAGGTTCTGAGTTTGATTCCTGGTACAGAAAAAAAAAAATTGACCTTACTTTACTCTTAGGTCTATTCTCAGCATTAAAAAACAAGTTACAAATTTTTCTTGATTTATCTACTTAGTCAATACATATTTATTTATAACTTACTTGGCATGATGTATGGTATTTATCTTCAATGGTATTATGATCCATATATCAAAGTCAGACTACAACACTTCCCCATAGTAAAACCTATCCTTCTCTTACTACCTGATGTCTTGGTAACCCATGCTCTCCATACTGGAGCTTCAGTCCTCTGGGAAGGACTTGGCTTGCCTGGATCTCCATTACTATCTGTTATTGAATGCTGGCTTGCTCCGCTGTTCATCTCTTCCAGTTCTTACTACTTTGGTCAAGTTAATTCTTCCTCATTTACTAAGTTACTGCATGAGAGAATGCTAAGAAGTATGTCCTCACTGTACTGCAGTGCTTTTGTTAGTAAATTACTATTCCCCAGCCATAGGTCAGAGTTATGAATTGATAGAAATCTGTAAAAAGAAATTGGGGAAAGAGAAAGCATGTACCAGCTGATTTCCTGAGGATGGTAATTGGATAATGTTACTTTGGGGGCGTTATTCAATCTTTTTGCTTAAAATACCTGTCCCTCACTTTACCCAGTTTCTTGATTCAGAACAAGTGCTCACTGAATACACTGCTTTCTAATCCACACAGCAGCTGGAATCTCCTCGTGTGGGTCAGGCAGGCAGTAACTGAGCATTTTCTGCTCTCCACACTTCCTCGAGTTCAGTGCTGTTTGTCCAACTTGCCAGGAAATCTGCTTCTAGTGGCAAAACAAGGAAACAAAATATATCTGGGCTCCAGAACAGAGTGCAGCCCAAGGACTCCAAGCAGAGAGTATAAATTATAATTTCCTATGACCGCACAGACACATCCAGGCAAGAATATTAGGAAAGACTAATCAAGGAAGAAATCAGCAGGGGGCATCTATGCAGAGGATCACTGACAGCACTCTAAATTTAGCACAGTCAAGGTTAATAGCCTCCTTACATCCTCTTTTCCCATTACAGATGCTCTGGAAACATGCTGCCCAAGAATATTGCTGCCATTATCACAGTTACTGAATTGGCAGGCTCTCCTCTCTAAGTGCACAGGGACAGGAGTTGCGGATTTCCTGTGCACCTTCTACTCGTCCAGGTTGAGTGCAGTTATAAGAACAGCAAGAATATGGTCCCATGATAAATAATGCATGAGAACTTAAGGTGTGCAAAGCTTTACTGAGGCCCATCATGCCACTACATGCCTAAGCCGAGCGTTTGCTACAGAGTGACTGGATCTGTGATTTCGTGTGTCCAAAATGGAAAGGAGGATGGCAGCAATAAGGAAGAAGCTCTACTTCTGAGCTTATCCTTTGCCTCTCTCCAGCCATGCTGTGCACTGTATTTGCAATCCCCAGTCTGGCCTGTCCCCTTCAGCCCTTTAATGTTGGCCAATTAATAAAATGACAGCATTTCAAAGGCCACAGAAGTACATAAAAGTGATATGCATGTTAAATACTTTCTCTTATTATAAACCCCTGACTTTCAAACCTCCTATTGCTGCCTCTCTTAATTCCTAACTGTTTTTTGATCTTTCAATTAGTCACACTGCTTCTTTCCTGGACTCTAGTTGTCCTACAGAGAACTGATAAAAATTTGAGACTGATAGATTGTAAGCTTAAGAGTCCCCTAAAGTAATCAAAACCTCAGAAAATATCTGATATCATATATATTGAAGAGTTTGGCTTAAAATTTCTGAATTAAAATTCAACTAAGATCTGAAATAGAATATAGGATCAAAATAATTACTGAAAGTGTCAATACATTCCTTTAACCAACTGTGGAACAAAATCACTTTTTAGTCTCTAATGCAGCCTATAATGAGGTTGGAATGAGGGCTTTCCTTCATGCAGGTTCTTTTTTGACGTACAATTCCATGGTACTTCCCAGGCAGTGAAGAGTCTATCCATACATCAGAAGCCTTCATTCTGCAATCATTCCTGCACCAAACTCACAGCACTGGGCATCACTTAAGCCGTGCGTATTGTCTCTCTGCCACTTTGTAATGAGCGCTACTTAGACAGGTGCAACCCAAAATATAGCCACAACGCAGGCGCCATTCACCCAGTGCATCTACTAACATAGAACTGTTTCTCAACAGAATGTTAACAACAGATTTCATCACTGTACATGGTGGCTCTGATGCCTGGACAAGTATCTGGTAATTCTCCCCTGCAGTTGCTGTGGAATAGCAGAGCCTGCAGTCAGAGCTGTAACTCTTCCCACAGATAAATATGTTACTAGCAGGGCACAGTCTACTAGACAAGTTGGAAGGACTACCATTCCATAACCATTGTATACCCCTAAACACTGCCAGTGGTAGCTGCCAAGATCCAGCTAGACATCTGTCAAATGCCATCTAGTTTGGCCAAACGGCCTGAAGAACAATGGTACACACACCAATATCCAAGGCTCCCACACAACCTTAAACAGCACATTCTGGCACTCACTTGGATTTAGTAACCCTGTACTTGTGAAATGGTACTTTGTCTGATGCCCTGATGTTATTAAACTCTAATTATAACCATGCCCTGGCCTTCAAGACATCATAGTATAATACCAAGAAGCCATCAGGCACTAAGCACTTCTCATGGGCGTGTACTTTGTTCCACTTGGAATGGATCCCAGTCAATTAACTCTCGCTTCCTGAGGACTACCTCACAAAATTCCCGATTATTGGACCATCATATATATGCTCCAGGAACAGAATACAGTACTTGCCTTACTTCACACAAGAACCACACAACGGGAGAGACAGGCTAGAACAAAGACTAGCAACAAAAAAGAAAAGCAAAACAAAACAAAACAAAAAAAAAAAGAGATGGACATGAATTTCTGAACAGAGAGCTAATAAAGAGGAACTGCTTCCCAGGAGTTCTGAATCAGTTTCCCCAATTCATTCATAGTCCACTTAGCATACTAAGAATCCATTTCAATGAAGCAAGCTTTGCCTCTCATTTCCTTTAATCATTTTAGTGCCTCTGTGGGAAACATTTTTAATGTGCTTACGGATGCCTGCCCCCACTTCTCAACAAATAAGTACCACCTCAGTAAATCCCACCGAGCTTGCGTTCCAGAAGAGCAGCGCTTGCAAAGCATGTTCATTTTTCAGAATTCACATGAAGTGACTAATTTCTGATATACAATAAAAGTGACTAAATGCAAACACTACTGAGCCTGAATAATAAATATTTTATATATTAATGTTTTCAAAAGTTTTATTTCATTTTTATTGTTTTTATATACGGCATTATTCTACTTTAGTACATGCAAAGAAATAATCATCCATGAAAAAGGTAGGCATTTCTGGTTCATTTTAAGTAAGTCAGTGGGTGATTATTGTGCTATTAATTTGCTATGTAAGTTGTTTAAATTGCAAATACTTTCCTCTTTCCGTTATTAGAGATAATCCACTCACTCCTAAGGAAAATAGGAATTTTTTTTCCCCAAAGTAAACTGTTTCTTCTCGCATGCCTAAAATATCCAACCCCAGATACCCTTCTTAAGATTCTTTTAGAAAATAGAGCATAATCCAAATCAGCATCCTGCCTGATGATTGTCATTCAATACCAAAAGCCATGGAAGTTCCCTTATCTGTTGGATATTCCACCATTTAGCTGTAGGGGAAAAAATCCTAGCTGGGGAGTACTTTAATGCCTCGTATAAGTGACAGCAGAGTGCCCCAGTGGTCATTCCACTGTCGCCTTCTCCTGACCATTTGGGGCTGCTTCACAAGCTCCTCTTCTCATTTTCACTTGTTTATATGGAAAAGGAAAAGACAAAAACTGCAGTGTTCCAAGAATTTCCCAGGAAGTGTGTTATAGTTTTAAGTTATTTCATAATCTCCTGGCACAGTTGGGCAGAAAGAAACACTTCTGACCTCCAAATGACCCTTTGAGTTAAATTGTTATGACAGTGAAGAGGACAAGGACACTCACATGGTTAGGCAGGCATTCAGAAGCTTCTGCACATGGGGAATGCTGAGGCAGAGAATGAAAGAAGGTAATGAGCACGAAGCCCTTGAGACCCTACCAGCCTGCTTCAGTTCCTGCTGTCGTTTTCACATCAAGAAAAGGAAAATTGCTACCTGTAAATTCTGTATTTTTAAAACTGATTTCTTTTTCATTTTCACCATTGCCTACCTCCCCACTCCCTTTCATATATGTAAGAAAGATATCAATACTGACAGACTTAATTGGAAGGTAGTAGAGAAACCTGTCAGCTGGATTCTGAGTTCTGAAGGGACCCCCAGCCCCGAAGCACTGATGCTTGCAGCTTCCACCTCACCTTCTCACTCCCTCCTGGGCCTGTGCTTGCAGCCAGAAGCCAGTCAGCTAAAGGAAAAACAAGGATTTTTCCAAGCATATCCTTCTTCACTCGTATTCCCAAGAGCTTCCCAATGCTAAATAATGATATCAAAGCTCACAGGAAGAAGTCACTAAGCAGACACAACTTTCTTCATTTGCACAGAGCAATAATCTGGAGCAATTATTGCCTCAGAATACCATTTCTCTTTATCAGAGCCCAGTACTTGCCCCCAATGTCTAGTCTAGTGAGAACCTCTGGGCCATACAGTGGGTTCCAGCAGCATGATTTCAAAGAAAAGTTAACTTCTTTTCCACTTTCCATGCATGTGCTGAACTTCCGCATCACCAGAGGGAAAAGCTACCCTTCCATTACAAACCAATTACAGGCACGCCATAGAAAACCCCCAAACTCCATGGAGAAATTGACTCATTGTGGAAGAACGTGGTTTAGTGAATACAACGGAAATCTTAGGACTCACTGTGCAAAAAAGAAAAAGATACCCTGGTGTAAGGCTCAGAAATGATGATCTTAAAAACCCATTAGCAAATTATAAATTTAAACTATATAAATAAACTGCTGAAATGGACCTCTTGCTTTGAAACTATGATTCACAGTCCACCCTGGGGTTGAGCATGGGAGGACCATTCATGAAGGAGTCTGACTCACCAGAGGAAAAAAGTGATCAATTCAGTGTGAACAGCTGCAGTAAAGAAAAGCCCAGCGACCAAAAATCTGGAAAATAAACAGCACAGCATTTTGAATCCCCTGCACTCGCCACCAATAACGCAGACAATCCAGTGACTCGGTGACTCAAGTTTATGCTGTCACGTTTAGTCCTCAACAACTGCCAGAGCCACTATAATGATTGTCACTAATGGATACTAAAACCACCCACACTTCCTGCGCATTTCCAGAAGCAAGCAGCTGGGGTGCCACCCTCAGACACCACTGTGCACTCTCCAGGAGCTGACACTCTTTTCAGAGCAGTTCATGGACCAATTCTTTCTTTCTTTCTTTCTTTCTTTCTTTCTTTCTTTCTTTCCTTCTTTCTTTCTTTCTTTCATGGGCAGAATATATTTATTGAAGGAAAAAAAGCTCCTCTTTGTGAGAGGGACAGGAGGAGGGCCCGAGCGGGTTGTCCCCAGGTAGCTGTCTCTTCCAGGGACTTCTATAAAGGAAAACCATGTGATAAGGTAGGTCTAAGGTGGTGAAGACACGGGAACTCACTTAGCTGGGTATGAGGTGGGACAAAACTATGATCAATCAATGAGATTATAAGCACCACTGCTCAGGTAATATTGTTTAAATCCAGTACCAAATGAGGAAGTGAGTCACATAGCAAGAGGGCATGAATATGGACAGGGTCTCTTCTTGTTAGGGGTTGGGCTAGGGACTCATTTGGGTTCTTTCAAGGTGACTGATACCTATTTAGAATATCAATCCCTGATGCCCATCCCTAGGGAATTATGTAGCTCTGTTTCCTCTTTTGTCTTGGTCTTGAGATCTGGCCTGTATTGGAGTGTCCGTCTCTTCCAAGTTGCAAAGTCACCTTGTCTTCCATCTTGTCGCCTTAAGGGCCTGGCCCTGTCTGACTGCCTATAATATTTCTATCTAATTCAGTTGCCTGCAACATTCCCCCCTGCTGAAGAAGTAACCCAAACTGCCATTAGGGAACCTTGGGCAATGACTACTCTGGCTTCTTCAGGCTGAAAGGGGTCGTAATTGTGAACCAGCAGTCAGAGATACTCTCCAGAGGTTCTACCTAAAGGCCTTAAATAGAAACTAGGCATTTTTATCTTGGGTAGGCAGAATAGCTTTAAATCTGGAGAAGACAAAGCCAAAGAAACAATTAAATACGCATAGGTCAAATAATCACAACAGGATAATTATGAATGTAGTCAAAGATTCGTATCAAGTGGACAGTAATGACTTCCTATAAAAATGACAAAGATAGGGTCCAGAGGACCTCAGCATTTTACATGAGACATGAGCAGAAGTATCTAGAAGGTAATAACCTTTTTTAAGTTTGTAATTATGAAAAGACTAGTCAGAACATTTTGTAGGTCCATTAGCAGAGATCTCTTAAATGTGGGGTTTAATCCCTTTTATCTTCCATAGCCATTGGGTATTGTCTCAAATAAACTCACCTATTCTTGTGTCCACCAACTCTATCATTACTGGATTCATGAATGGTCAGACCTAGGGAAAACACTGAGTACTCTCCAGTTTGCAAGTGTACCACTGGCTGGGTAACTACTGACAAACCTGCATAAGTATCTATTAAAAGTTTAACAGGCTTTCTCCTTATATCGGCAGTTAACATAGTTCCCTTGGGCTAAGAAGCAAACATCCATGATCTTATCAATCTGCCATTCTACTATAAAACACTTTCTGAGCAATTTTTAATAACTGAGACAAATTTATTCCTGCAAACCCTTTTAACTTCTGCAGCTTGTGTCAGATATCTGGGGCCCACTGAGCAAGATATAACTTTTTGGTTTTAAGGCCTCCTGCAGGCAGCCCTGCCCAAGGAATGTGATGGCAACTTCTCCTGTAATGGATTTAGAGGCAGCACTTTGTCTAGGGATGTGAGTGTAATAATCCTGAGAATGCTCCACTCATGTGGGCTATATGAGATAGACAGTTAAGGCCCTACTACGTCTCTATAGACAAAATCTGGTGGATCCATGTAAAAAGAATCTAAAAATTATCAAGCATGTTTGCTATAGGTTTTACCTGGATGATTACCTGGGTTTTGGTATCTTCTAGAAGATACTAAACCTTTAAATACATATAAAATTTCCCAAATATTCTCTTCTCCAGCCATACAACCCAGAAAGATGGCCATCTTTTCATACATAAATCCCAAGTCTTAGTGCCAACTTAGAGAAGTATTTTATCTATCCTGGTCAATGAGTTTCTGTTTGATCAGACAGGAAGTGACTAAAGACATGAATCAAATCATCAATGCTGAATAGTTATCTGGTGGAGCAAGCTAGCAAGAAACTAAGCCACATCTCTAAGAGGCCACTCCCAGA
>NW_004524624.1:13507665-13509369 GCF_000260255.1 Octodon degus | reverse complement strand
TTAGGGCTTAGTAAATGGAGGATACAGTCCTTATTTAGCTGGCTCCAAGGCAGAGTGGCACATGGTGGCCTAGGGCAAACTTTCCTGGCAGAGACAAAGAGCAAGCGCAAAGGGAGCGGCAGCAGCTCAGGCATCTAGCTAGCCTCTCTCCCCTCCTTATGTTGTAAAGCAAATTACCCACCTCAGGGCCAGTGTGCAGCACTCACACCTGCAATCCCAGCATTAGATCAAGAAGTAATCATAAACTCCAGAAGCTGCCCATGACTGCATGAGGCTTTGGGGGGCCACTAGACAGAAACCATAACAGAGAAAGACAGAGAAATTTATACCTCTGTCATACTGAAAAGTATACAGCAACTCAAAATGTGTCTTTGTTACAGTAATAAATGTTTTAACTGAGGCATCTGTTTTACTGAGGCATACGTCTCAAATTTGTCAAATCCAGTGCATCTGCCTCCACAAGTACCACACAGAACAAGCTCTCTCACAAGGGCCTGCATTGCTGTCCTTCTGCTATTCTCTACCTCTACGATTCTTCTCAGGAATCCACATAAGCTTTCTAATCAGTAAGTCAGCCCATATCATTCTTCCCCATAAAACTCTATACTGGTTTCTCAGTTTTCTTTGCATGACATCTAAGTAGTTCAGCCTACAAGGCCTCCCATGTACCATGCGCTCTTCCCCATGTCATGCTGCTCACCTCTGGGTCTGCCAAGCTCCAACCACGCTCAACTCTGGAGGGCTCTTCAACATTCTTTCCACTGAAAGGCCTTTGTACTTACTGATTCCCTCTGGTCTCCCAAATTTTCAAAAGCCCTCGCATCTTTCCTGAAAATCACAGATTAAATGTCACTTCCTCTCGGCGAGGCTTCTCTAACTACCCTAGCCATAGCAGACCACACCTTGTTATTTTTTTCAGTAGCTACTTCCATCCCACCATTCACCACTAGCTGCTGCTGCTGTCTTCAGGGCCTCGTGCCTTTGTCTCTCTCACTAATGCCGTCTTCTTCACCCCCGTGTCCCTGGTGTCCAGCACAGAGCGAAGGGCTCCATCAGTATTTGCCTAGTGATTCATACATGGAAATTCCCTTGTTTATTTTCTGTTGTCACTCAGCTTCTATTCAAAGATTAAAATATCAAGATTTTCTTGTATCTCTCACTATTATATTTCCATTCTTTGATATTTATCCCTCTGTTAGAAAGCACACATAAACTGTAAAGCTCAAGGGCTCAGTGTGTCATCTGTTATATCAGTACTACCATCCCATCCACATTTGGTTCTGAAATGATCTCCCAAAGGATTTTATTTATTTATTTATTTACTTATTTATTTATTTTTGGCAGAACCAGGGATTGAACTCAGGCCCTTGCACTTGCCAGGGAAGCACTTATTCTACTGAATCTGAAGGATTTTAATGGCCACTTGAATGTAAAAACTGTTACACATTACTAATTGTTTTGCTTTTCTTGCCTTGAAAATTCAGTTATCACATTAAAAGATCCAAAAAAATTAACAGTAAGGAAATCTGATTAACTTTATTTAAACCCAAAATTGTCCATAGATATTTAAGAGCAGAATCTTTTTTTTTTTTTTTTAACCAATACCAATCAACATCACTGGTAACTAATATTCATCATAATAAACTTTGGAAATGAT
The DNA here is from genome assembly GCF_000260255.1 of Octodon degus. Lineage (NCBI taxonomy): Eukaryota > Metazoa > Chordata > Mammalia > Rodentia > Octodontidae > Octodon > Octodon degus. Next base: position 13,507,712 of record NW_004524624.1, on the reverse strand, counting down.
TTTCTACATAAATGTAGATATGCCACATTATTTTTTATCTTGTATTT
>NW_004524624.1:13505147-13507000 GCF_000260255.1 Octodon degus | reverse complement strand
GGCATGTGCCTATAATCCCAGCACTTGACAGGCTGAAAAACAGGAAGGATCACTACAAGTCCAATCTATGTATTGAGACCCTGTAGACACTGTACTAAAAAAAAAAAAGAAAGAAAGAAAAAGAAAAAAACAAGAAAAAGAAACAGAATGTCATCTTAGTATAGGCAAAAAAAAGTCACACTTCTATCATTTATATGAATCAGAGTTAATAAAAAATAGGATTGATAGAAAATTTTAAAGAATATAACAGAGATATAAACAAAAAACAGCATTAGAAACACTATGAGATTTCATTAAACAAAGTAATAGGAATTCAACAATGGTTGCTTTCTTCCATGATGCTATCGTCAATTTAGTTCGTCACATTACCAGATATAAATGTGTAAAATTTGTTTTAAAAAAACCTAAAAAACAGAAAATAACAAAAAAAGTTACAAAAATTCAAAAGAGAAAAAAATACAGTAAAAACAAAAAAAGATTAAGCATGAACTGTTTCTTTCAAAAGACCAGCAGAAATTGACAATACTATTGTCCAAACAACTCTACATATAGACCCAAATATATCTTTCTCCCTTCTTATATTTGTCCTTTTCCTCACCCCAATTTTTCCTTCCCATTCAATAACTTCTTTCTGTTGTACCTTATAGATTTTCATTACTTTCAAAATCTCACACTAGCAAGATAAGATGTTTGCATATGTGGCTCTAATTTTTTTCACTTATCAATACAGATTCTAGCTGCATCCACTTATGTACAAAAGCCACAAATTTATCTTTTTTATAGCTGAATAATACTCCATTGTGTAAAAATACCATATATTTGTTATCTTTTTTTTTTTTTTTTGTGGAACTGGGGATCGAACTCAGGCCCTTGTGCTTGCCAGGGAAGCACTTATTCCACTGAGCCATCTCCCCAGTCCCTTGTTATCCATTTTTATCCTCTGCCCAGTTGATAGGCATGTGGGTTGTTTCTGAGATATAGCTATGATAAATTGCAGAGCTATGAACAGGAGTGCACATATAACACTGTGATATGGTATTTCCATTTCCTTTGGAAAAATACCTAGGGGGGAATAGCTGCCTTGAATGGGACCTTCAGTGCTAGCTTTCTGAGGAATCTCCGTACTTATTTCCATACTGGTTGCACCAGCCTGCACTCCCACCAACAGTGGGAAGGCTTCCTTTTTCCCCAAGGCCTCTCCAGCATTTGTTACTGGTTGCCTTCTTGATGATAGCCATTCTTTCTGGCATAAGACGGTATCTCAGTGTCATTTTAATTTGCATCTCTTGCATGAGCAGTGATGTTGAACATTTTTTCATATATGTATTTGAGGATGGCTGAAAGATAATGGATAAACTCTATGGCTTTTTCTGTGATTCAAGACAGAAATCAAGACCTTCCTATAAGTGAAACATCAGTACTAATGCAGGAATAAGACCAGGCAATTATAGAAGGATGTGGTCTGAGTAGCCAGAGCACAGGAGCATACTGGACAATGGCTCAGAACCAGAGAACAGCAGGAAAAGTGTGTGGCTTAGAGCCAGAGCACTCACCACCCCATCACTCTGGGGTAAGGTCAGACTGATAACCTCAATCCAGGAAATGCTCTTCATGGGGGCCAGCTAGATAGCTCAGTGGATTAAAGTGCCTGCTTAGGGAGACACAGAACCCAGGGTTGGATCGCCATCATGCTATGCCTGCCTTCCCCCAAGGCGCGCTGAGACAGCTTGATTGAGACCAGACGTGGTACCACCTGCTTGTAATCCCAGTTGGGAGGCTGAAAACAGGAGAATCACTGAGTCTGATCTGTGTAGTGAGACCCAGTAGACCCTGCAGTAAATAAAAAATAAAAA
>NW_004524624.1:13503324-13504749 GCF_000260255.1 Octodon degus | reverse complement strand
TTTATGTTTCAGTAATAGCCCTTTTGTTTGTTTGTTTGTTTGTTTTTTTCAGTACCGGAGATTGAACTCAGTACCCTGCACTTGCCAGGCAAGTGTTTGTTCTACTGAGCTATCTCCTGGGGCCCACAATAGCCTATTTATAATGACTAGAAGTCCTTTAAACATACCTTCTTTAAAAATAATAAACCTAGGAAATTCTTTCCCTCCCTTCCTTGTTTCCCTTCCCATTTTAAGACGCACCTCCTCGTTGCCCATACCTATCCTCCATTATGCTCCCTACTTACTCTTTGGCTTTCTCAGACAAGAGAAGTAATGCAATATTTAAACTTTCATGTCCCATTTAGTTCACTTAAAATTTTTATCTTAAAATGTATATCGATTTTCCAACAAATGATTGAAGTTTAACCTTTTTACGGCAGAGTAATACTCCACTGTATATAAATACCACATTTCCTTTACCCATGACCCTGTTGATGGGCATTGGTCTCTTTCCAAGATATGGTGATTATAATTTATGCTTCAATAAACATGGGTAAAGGAAAAAGAGAGAATGGAAGGAAGAAGAGAAACACAAAGCTTTTGTAAATGAGGAAAGCAGAAGGAGTTGAAGGGTATGTAGGAGAATGGGAAAAAGAGAACTAATGTGTATTATCCACAGGTACACATTCCAAATGATGAATGTGATCGATACATGTGACGAACATGTACAAATAAAAAATAAGTCAAAAAACACTAACTTAAGCTCTACTAACTGCAAATTCAAATTCATAAAAATGCAGACATTAGAGAAGTTCACAAAGATTATAACAAGTATAAGTCTATGATAAACAGATTAAAAGTGGAAAGAAGAAGGAAGGGTGGTAATGGAGCGGGCTTTTCAAGAACTCTTCTAGCACCAGCTGTTACTCCCCCGTCACCTGCAGCATAAGTGCACACCAGCTGACGCATCTCAGGCATGCCGTGCTTCCCCATGCCACCTTCTCAGCTGAGAATGCCCCACACCCACCGAGCAGCCGGAGGTTCGCAACTGAGTCCTATTCATTTTGAAAAGTCAGCTCCGTGACGCTTCCCCTGAGTCCCCTTCCTTCTCAACCTGAACTAATTGTATGACTCAGCAGCCACACACTGTACCAAAACACTCATTTGATGCTGGGTGCCCTACTCATTTGTCAGGCCTGTATTCCTAGTGTCTGCCACAGTAAATAGTAAGCAGTGATAGGTAAACTGTGTTTAGGATTCCTTTTCTTTTCTGGTACCAGGGATCAAACTCAGCACCTTGCACTTGCCAGACAGGTGCTTATAGCACTAAGCTGCCTCCCAAGTTCAAGTTGAGAAGGATTTTTTTTTTTTTTTTGGCTGGTTCAGGCTGCCTTAAGGGCAGGTCTGGTAAGCATGTGGAGCTGGGGATCAAACCATGGTCCCCTG
>NW_004524624.1:13496749-13503054 GCF_000260255.1 Octodon degus | reverse complement strand
CCAAAAGGGTAGTAATCTGACTAAATTCAGCAAATAATCAGAAATCATGGGACCTATTGCTTACTGCCTTGTCATCCTATATACGTTAATTAACATGCTCATTGTTCTAACTGTCCCCGGGAACTACTGTCTGTTCCTCTGGTCTTGAATGAATCTCAGGGCTATTTTTTTCTTAAAGAGAGAGAGAGAAAAGCAAAATGATACAGAATTTCAAAGCAAGATGATGTGAAATTAACAATACTTATCATACTGCATATTGTTACCATCAAAGTAGTTGCTCAGTGTAAGAAATTCAAAAGAGTAAATAAGATCCAAAAGGTACAATAGATACTGTGAAAGGGAAAGAAACTGCTCAAAGGGAAAGAACAACTTGGATGGGGGAGAAGAGCAAAAAAGGAAGAGAAAAATAGTACCAGGATTATTTTTATACCACTTCTGCTTACACTACTGAGACATTTATTGCTATATTAGTGAAACTCTCAGCAAACTGCAGTGCCAATGTGATGGGCACAACATTGTCAATATACTGACCTTTGGACAAAACTGCCATGCCTGCTGCAGCGATCACGCCTGCAATGGCCCCTCTGGCCATCTGAACCTTAAGATCAGACAATGAATTATGAAATCTCAAAGGTCACGGGTAGGAAATGGTGTTAACTGTGGTGCTCTGCTCTTAGCTTCTAGGGTTTAAGTACAACCAGATTTGTTAAAATGAGAAATTATTGATTTGACTTTAATGCTGATGGGAAGAAGCAAAAACTGGGTCCCAAGAGGGTAAATGTAGATCCCTACTGGCGCATTAGAAAATATACCACAGAACTCAGGTACGGAAATGTCATTTTCATGCCAGATTAAAGGTAAACATAATTATGTCTAACACATCAAAAGTATGTAATTAAATACACTCTTTGAGGCTAAAATATGCAGGCAGGCATAACTAATTTTAACTTATTTCATAATAACTACATTATTTATTTATTGAAAAGTGTCAATCAAAAACATTAAACTCTTTCTTGTTTATTAGGAAAGCTTAAAGCTGCTTGTGATTTTCATTGCAATTCATCCCTGGTTTCCTGCTCTGGAAAATATATAAGCATGTGATTATTTTGATACTAAAAAAGAAAAAAAAAAAGAACAAAAGGAAATTTGAGGTAAGGAGTGGTGGTGAATGAAGATAAAGCCTGGTGAATTGTGATGAGGTTCCCACAAACAAAATGCTGGGATTGTGACCAGGTATAAAGCTATTCATCAAACTGACACACAGGCCTTTGCCTCCCCAGTCTATCCACCCCCCTCTGTAATGAAGGATTCCATGGCCATGGTGCTCCACTCAGCAGCAGAGGGCAAGCAGTCACTTGTCCCCGTGAAGCCAAGAGATATGAGAAGTTAGGCAAGTGAGGTAGAGGTCCTAAGTAGTTAACTTAAACTGAACTAAAGTAGGGGCTTAAATTAGCATCCAGGAAGGGACTGTCCTGGCCTAATAGAAGGCAGGAGACAAAGAACTGGTCCTTAACCAGAGGGGGAGAGAATTTGGAGAAAGTAAAATATCAATGAAGCAATTTGCACTCTGGACTCCTGCAAACGAGGAGCATTCCTGCTTTCCATAATGTATGCTGATAGCAAAAACTGTACAAAAATCCAATGGGCCTAAACACCTATGGTGTCTGCCTTAGGGACCACCCCCTCCAAATAGCAGCTTCTCTCTTGTTTTTTCTCATAAACACGTATTGGCCATTTCTGACCACTTGCTATTTGCTGCTTTGCTGACTTCAACTTTCATTGCCTCCACAGAAAGGGTGGGAGAGCTAAATGGATCTAATTATACCAAGCAGCAGCAATTCAGTCATGAGGCTGATGCTCAGCTTTGTACAGGAGCCACCAAGAAAAGCTGGAAGAAAGCAGACCCCAAAGCCTCCCCAGAGGAACTCTGTCATGACTCAAAGCATCCCACACCAGTTCTCTCAAAAGGAAGGAAAACCCAAGGATAAGAGGAAGCAAACTTGAAAGACATAAAGTCATGCTCCAAATTGGGAAGGCAATTTCACACTCCCCAAAGTAGTTCACATTTATATTCATAGAGCGCTCTGTGCTGGGCGCTACAATGTCCCATTTCTGAAAGTCGGGCAAACTGCGAAAAGAGGAAGAGGAGAAAATACAGAAAAAACAAGATTAGGCTTGGAGCAAAGAAAGAACCATATAAGCACGGAGTCTGGCAATAAACTTAGTATCTAGATCTGATAGAAAACAGAAAGTGGGGTGACAGAAAGTCAGTCCACCAACTCTTAACAAGTGTCCCCCACAGGACAGAACTTCTACTTTACGTCATAACATGAGCTGTACCCAACTTCCTGCCTTAATCTGTGGAGGATCACCTGGGTGACACTTCCTGAAAGAAGAGCAGTGGTCTCAGTTTGGGCTGAGCCTGACCTTGTTGCCTTGTACTGGTAAGCACAGAGCTGGCCAGGACTTCTTCTTAGCCCCTCACCTGGCTTTAAGCAATGCACATCTAGCAGAGGTCTAGCAGAGGTGCTAATGGAAGTCTTTGAAGATGACATGTGTGTTTTCCCGGGTAACTCCCACCTGTTGCTCTTTAATATGAGCCAGGTCAAGATGAGAGAAAGAGCCAATGCTCCATGCTGTCAGTGGGATTGAGCCTGGAGATAGAGGCTATGACTTCCTGGAGCTTGAAAGATCACACATAAGAGCTGAAGTACCCACCCAAAACATTAGATATTATCTCAATTGTAACGCAGAGGGGCCAGGGCAGATGGCTCTCTGCGTATTGCAGAGTGAATGCAGGCCTTCTCCCCAGCCCAGCTCCTGGCATTCACCTACTTCCTGCCATTCTCACAGTCACTCATCCTCAAGCCACACCTCTTTCATGATTGAATAAAATCAGGATTCGGCCCTGGGCTGAGGCCTTTGTTCTGGATAGCCATCACCATGGCTGGATTTAGGACCCCTTGGCTCCCGATAACTATAAATATGCTTTAGTGTCTTTATTCTCACAGTGGATTGCTTGGAATTAACTTGACAGGATTTCAATAAGTTATCCATGAGATTATAAATATGAACTTCCTGGACCGAGACAAGGATCAATAAGGGCTCTCTGTATGAAACAACTAAAAATTCATATGAAATATTGGCCCTGTTTTCAGACACTAGACAACATGCAATGGAAAAAAATCCCTACAAGAAAAGACGCCTTTGGGACAAGCTCCTGTTTGCCTGGGGACACTTGTTAGACTGAGATGGAGCCCCAAATAGCAAGGTTTCCCTGAGCTGAGTGAGGACAGAGAGATTGAATCTCACAGCCACTAAAAGGACTAGACTTTGTAGGTTGGACACTGGAAACCAGATGGCCTGGGGTAGGGGGGCAGAACACGTATAATGTGCTGAGAGGTCTCCACAGGTCCCTGGCTGCAAACTGGGTTCATGTGTACTGAGCTGGACTGATGAAAGGCCTTGCAGAGAGCTGCTGCTGGGAGGCTGGAGGTGCCCAAGGTGCAGCCTGCTGGGAGGCACTGGGGCTCCAACACTAGCAGAACACAGACCTCACCTAATGGCTGGCACTCCATTAAGAACACATGCAGGCCACACCTTGGGAGATAGTAAAGGTTTCACAAAATAAAGTAAAGGTCATCCCCCAGGACTCTGGGCAAAATGTAAAACAGAGCCATGCAAACAGAGAAGAAAACCAGGTCTGAGAGAATGAGGATAATTCACCAATAACTTAATGGATGGCCATAAGCAAATTCAGCTTCCTCTCAAGGAAGACAACATACTCCAGATTCCCTATAAGAAATTACCTTACATATCCAAATTACAGTGAAAAATTATGCAGCAGACAAAGAAGGAAAAAGGGACTTATAATAAAGAAAAATAAGCAGCCAAGATAAAGAGACCAAGGGATTTACCCAGATGTAAAAATGAGTACACAACATTTTAAAGTAGTTATTATAAATATATTCTAGGTCTTGGAGAAAAATATGGACACATGAGAGAACAGATGGAGAAATCTCAACAGAAATATAAAAGTATAGGAGAACCAATCCTAGTAATAAAAATAATACATTTTAAATGAAAATATACACAGTAGGGTTAGTGACAAATTGGACATTAGAATAGAGAACCACATAACTTAAAGACAGACCAAGAAAAAAAAATTAGCCAATTAAAAACAGGTTAAATGTTTTTAAAAATGAAAATGTCTCCATGAAGAAGCCTCAATGACACCAAGTTGTCCAACATGCACTACTGTGACATAAGAGAAAAGAATAGAATTAAAAATATTTGGAGAAAATGAACCAATTATTGAAATATACTTGAACTCAAATGTTAAGATAATAACATTTAGAGGACTCAAGATACAGTATCTTACTTCAGGATTTACTATAAGTCTACAGTTATCAAGTGTTACGGTTTACATCCCAAAGCCTTATATTTTCCCAGGTAAGACTTTGTGGAGGTGACAGGAACATGGGGGCATGCTGCTCCTCGGTAGATTAGCCCACGTGTGAGTTTATAGCCAGAAATGATGACAGGAGATGGAGCCTGGTCCAAGAGGGGTCGCTGGGCCTGTGGACAGGGAGGGTCGTGTCCTTTCCTCTGCACTTGATCCTTCTCTTTGCTTGCTGCTGCCATTTAGAATCCGTTGCTGCTCTGCAAGGCAACTCAACCATGCCACCCTGCATCAGACCATGGAACGAAGCCTCTGCCAACTGTGAGGCAACGTAAACCTCTCCTCTAATGGGCATCAGGTATTTTGGCCAAGTGATAGGAAACTAATGAAGACATCAAGACAGACTTTATGTCAGGAGAATCTATTGTAGCCGAATATAATACAGAAAAGTTCCATACATTTATTATTAATTAATGGAACTTTGACCAAAAAATCAGGGTAATACAGTGCACAAATAGTCATTCAATGAATGACAGCATAACCTAGATACACATACCTCCTGATCCCCAAACCTTTTCTCATATGTAATAAGTCAAAATGAATCATAGACCTAAAGGTAAAATCAAAATTTTAAAGGTCTGAGTAAAAACATAGGGAATAACATTTTTAATATGGTAGTAGGCAAAGAAAGGAACTTACAAGAATAAACCAAAAATGCTTTAAACCGATGTGCTGAACTTTGTTATAATTAAGGGCTCTATTTCACTTAGATACTATTAAGAAAATAACCAGCTAAGCAAATTGAGAGAAAAATCTTGACTATTATTCAATTATTTACATATATTTAACAAAAGATTTGATCCCAGAATATACAAATAACTCCAACAACTTAATAAAAAAGTGAACAAATTAACCAAAAAGAGCAAAATGCATGAATAGACACTTCACCAAAAATATATACATACAAATGGCAAGAATTCACAACATGGTATGCTCAGCATCATTATCCATCAGAGAAATGCAAATGAAAACCACAATAAGATGCTATCACATGTCTACCAGAATGACTAAAGTTAAAAGATTTGACAATACCAAATGTTCATAGACAATTGAAACCTTCACACACTGCTGATTGGAGTGTAAAACAGTACAACCATTTCCAGAAATTATCTGAACATTCTTAATAAAATTCAACATGAAACACAACCTGTAATTCACTAGTAGGTGTGCTCCCAAAAGAAATGAAAATATATGTCCACAGAAAGACTTGTTCACAGCTTTATTTCTAATAGCCAAAAATGTTCCCATGCATGTAAAAACAAACTGTGTTAGACTTACAAAACTATACAGAAAGTAGTTTTAAAATTGAATGAATTGATGATCCATGCAACAACACGGCTTGCTCTCAAAAACATGTTTAGTGAAAGAATTGATTTACTTATTTTTGAAAGAATTTAGACAAAAGAGTAAAACCCATGGTTCTAGCAACAAAAACAAAACTGATATATGTTACATGAGTGACAACAGAGGTTCCACAAGTGGTTTAAACACTGAGTATAAGAGATAGAAGGTTTCCTTGTACCACAACAAATTCACAGATCTTCACGGAAGTACTGCTTACATTGATAGGTTGTCTGTCAAACCTTGTCAAACTGTACTCTCAGTATATGCATTTCATTTTACTTAAAATTTGATCAAACAAGGGCCTCACATAGCTCAGCAGCACGGCACCTGCCTGACTAGCATGAGGCTGTGAGTTCAATTCCCAGTACCAAATATAAATAAATAAGAAATTTTGCTTAACACACTTTAGGGCTGGCCAAATAGTTCGGTGGATTAAAGGACCTGCAAACAGGCCCCGAGGTCTGGGGTTTGATCCCTGGGCCTGCCATGTCAGCCCTGC
>NW_004524624.1:13493754-13496039 GCF_000260255.1 Octodon degus | reverse complement strand
CTAGATTGGACTCATAGTGATCCACCTGTTTACAGCCTCCCAATAGCTGGGATTACAGGCAGGCGTCACCATACTTAGTCTCAATTGCTGCCTCAGTGCATCCCAGGGGTGAGGCCAGCGTGGCAGGCCCAGGGATCGAACTCCCAGCTCCTGTGCCTTCTTGCAGGCACTTTAACCTACTGAGCTATTTGGACAGCCCTTCAGTAGATGAATCTTACTTCTCATCCCCACTGCTTTGATCTTTAAGCATCTTACTTCCTTGGACTAAGAAGTGTTTCCCTCAAAGCTATGGGGCATTTTCAAACCATCAACTTAACAGAACTTGCGATTTCTTTAAATAAGATCTACATTGCTCTTTTAAGGTATCAGAAAACTCAGGTCTGGAATGGGCAACAATAATTCTAGCTAAGCTGCAAACTTCAATGTTAAGAAAGAAAGGCCCTTGCCCAGATGGCCCAGAGCAAGCTGGCTCCAGATGCCAAGCTAGAGCAGTTGCACAAAATCATCACATTTTGCAGAACCTGTAAGTGCTGCACAGAGCAAAAAGCTTCCGAGAATGACAGGCAGGTACCATATGCCAGCAAAGGTGTACCTTGTGTTAAGGGGCTGCTGAGGATCCTTCGCAAGGTAGCTTGCGAGGGAGCTTTAAAGTGACATTCCCTTTAGGGTTTTGGTTTTTTTTTGTTTGTTTGTTTGTTTTTGGTTTTTTTCCATTTGGGTATAAGAATTAGGGAAAGTGAAAGAACATGTGGCTACAGCATTGAGTTTCACTTAGAAAAGCGTGTCCATGGCTTTGGAGATGCTGTATAAATTTTTAAAAAACCTTTAGCAGACAATAAAGTCACTTACTTAAAATAATCTGCTCAAAGGTCAACTTTCTAGTTCACAGCATCATGGTAACAGTGGCACAGTCACAAACTAGAATAGCGGGAACTGTGGAGTACAGTCTCCGGAGTCCTCTGGGAAACCCTGCCTTGGCGTGGGCCACTCTAATGTACAGGCTGTCACCCAGAGTCTTGGCAGCGTCATCATGTAAGGACATCCTCTCCTCATACACTGCAGGGGAAAAGAACCCAAAAGACATTAGAAAAATATGAAAGCAGACCATTCTGCTCTCATGTCAAGCCCTTCAGACTGACAATGGGCACCCGGAGAAGGTCAGGTATCAGCTTAAAGTACCAGACAGTACCAGAATGAATTGGACTTGCTTGTATCTAAGTAACCAGCACCCTATGGTATGCTCAGGATACCCTTTAAGGACAGAAAAGAATAATTCGAAATAGCAAAACTGAAGGGTGAGATTATGAAAAAAGGAAACCACTTCATATATATATCCAGTCCTGTTTGTTTATTATTATTTTTGTATTTAGTACAGGGCCTACAGGGTCTCACTATACAGATCAGACTTATAGTGATTCTCCTGCTTTCAGCCTCCCAAGCACTGGGATTATAGCATACACCACCATGCCCAGTCTCATTCACCATCTCAGCGCGCCCCAGATAGAACCCTGGTTCCTGTGCCTGCCTAAGCAGGTCCACTGCCTAAGCAGCCCACTAAGCTACCTGGCTGGCTCTCATAGTCCTTTTTAAACTAAAAACAAAAGTCTGTATTATTAAAAAAAAATCATTTTCATGATTTTCTTTTCAAAACTGGAGAAAAGAGTGGAAAAATAAAAAAATACTCAAACTAGCACAGAGTATCCAGAAATTCTAACATGATAGAAAGACAAACAACCATTGGTAATTTTCTGTTCTTGTTTTGAAATTCTGTACCATATGTACTATTGTATGTCACACTGTTTCTGTTTTGTTTTTGCTATTTGTTTTTGTTTATACTCTTTAAAATAAAAGGGAGAGAGAGACCGCCCAGGGCCCGTCAGGTCCTCATTCGACCCAGAGCCCAGGCCCAGCGTGTGAGTGAGACCGCTCAGAGCTGCTGGGTCCTCACTGAACCCAAAGCCCAAGCCTGGCATGTGAGACAGCCCGTGGCCCGCCAGGTCTTCATTCGACCCAGGCCTGGCAAATGAGTGAGACCACCCAGGGCCCGTCAGATCCAGATTTGACCCAGAGCCCAAGCCCAGCGTGTGAGTGAGACTGCCCAGGGCCTCTGGATCTTCATTCGACCTAGAGCCCATGCCCAGCGTGAGAGTGACATACCCGGGGCCCACTGGATCCTCATTGGACCCAGAGCCCAGGTCATGCATGGAACCCTGCAGCAGAACTCCCAGCAAAGAGGCTAGAGGCAAGACCCACCCAGCTGATTTACGAGCAGAACACCTTGCCAG
>NW_004524624.1:13490373-13493219 GCF_000260255.1 Octodon degus | reverse complement strand
TGCAGCTAGTGAAAAAGTAAGAATAGATCTCTTAAAAACAACTAGGATGCAGGAAAAAATAATTTAACATCTGCAAGATGATGCAAAGATGAACAATGTGAAACTAATAGGTATCAGTGAGAAAGAAGGAGTCAATACAAATGATATAAAAAGAATATGGATGGAAGTAATAGCAGAAAACTTCCCAAATAGGGGGAAACAATCTGACATTCAGGTAACCAAAGCATACAGAACTCCAAATAACATCAACCCAATTAAAAACACACCCAGACATATAATAATCAAGATCCCAGAAATTCAGCACAGGAACGGTATACTAAAAGCCGCTAAAGAAAAGAAATAGATCACATTTAAAGGACAACCCATAGGAATAAAAGCAGATTTCTCGTCACAAACCATCAAGGCAAGAAAAGCATGGAGCAAAGCAATATAAGTCTAAGTAATACAAGTCTTGCAAGAAAACAAATTCCCACTCAGACTGATATATCCTGCAAAACTCTCTTTCAAGTATAATAGAGAAGTGAAATACTTCCATGACAAAGTACAACTTAAGAATTTCATGATGACAAAGCCAAGCCTACATAGACTACTAAAAGATATTCTAGAGAGGGAGCAAAATGACCACAACTCCATGAATGAGAATGGAAAGAACCCACCAAATAGGGCAAACAATTAGGCACAGGAGAATAAGAGGTATACAAAAGCAGTCTTTCAGTTATTCTTTTGTATACAGCAGCAAAATATTTCCATCAGCATACTCTACAAATGTACTTTTCCTGCACCCTATTGGTCATGATTCCATCTGGGTCTATAGGGTGGATATCAAGGACATAGTAGCTCAGTCCTACAAGTGACACCCGGCCACCAGTAAGTGTCATGGACACTATCCATGTCCACAACATACTAGAACTTTGTGTGAGATCCTATCCCCAAGCTGTTAGAAGTACTGGTCACTTACTTGCCATTCCAGTATTTATCTTTTTATTCTTAGTAGTTCTTTACTATCATAAATTTTTTTCTTAGTTCAATTGTTTTGAAACATTTAATTTTTAATTGTTTAAATTTCTGAATATTGTTTAATCTTAATTTTTGTTTTAAGATTTGTACTGTATTTTTGACTTACAATCTACTTAAAAGACATGGTATGATATTTTCTAGTATTAGAAACTTTAAAAAGTATTTTTCCATTTTCCACTGACTTTATATTACTTCTTTCTTGTCTTTTACACACACACACACACATGAAAAATATACGTGCACAACCCGATATAAGATTGATACTGTTTCACAGAAACTTTAATTGACCTTTTAAATGGGTTCATATATTTCACATAGTCCTGCATAAGTATCACTTTGAGAGCTCTTTATTCTTTGTTGAGGACCATACTTCTCTTGCCTTCTGAATTATGCCCTTTGTTATTTCCTATATGTTATGTCTGGAGGTATTAGAATATTTCAAGTTTGTATAACTAGAAAATATTTTACTTTTAGTTTTCAAAGATATATTTGCTAAGTATAAAATTCAAAGAGGACAGATTTGTTTTCCTCCTTTCTTTCAGTCCTTTAATCTAGTTTCTTACACACTTGGTCTTTTTTTTTTTTTCTTTCTAATGTAGAATAAGATGCTATCTAATTTTGTTCTTCCAGAGCTAATATTTTTTATGTATATGCTTTAATGATTTTTTTCTTTACAATAAGTCCTGGACAATTTCATTTTTGTGTATCTTGATATGATTTTATTCAAATTTCTTGTGCAAAAAGTTCATTTTTCTTGGAAATGTGGTGTTATAGGTTCAACTAAGTTAAGGAATTTTAAATCATTAAATATTTATTGCCTACCCCTTAATACTTATATGAATATAAGTTTCTTTATTTTGACACAGAGTGAACTATTATAACTGATCTGTAAATTTTTTATTCATTTTTATTTTGGACAATTTTTATTGTTATATTCATTTAAGTTTGTAAATAATTTATTTATAATGTGCAACCTATTATTAGTCTCATGCTACGTATTCATTTCAGAAATATTTCTCTAAAATTCACTCTGTTTACATCGTACATCTTTCACATTTCAATATTTGTCTACAATTTTAATATAATATGTAATTATTTTTGTTTTTGTTTTTGGTGGAACTGGGGATTGAACTCAGACCCTTGTGCTTGCCAGGGAAGTGCTTATTCCACTGAGCCATCCCCGGCCCCAATATGTAATTATTGCTTTTCAATAAAGTTAATAAAAAATAAAAGTGAAAAAATGAACAAAAATATTTTTTAAAAAATACATGGGCTGTAGTGACAATTCTATACTGATGGTCACTTTTGGTGGTCCTAGCCAAGGCTGAGGCCTTCAGCTGCAGATCAGCATGGCCTGCTGACCACTGGACAACTCTCTCACATTTCATAAGCATCTCACACTCAGGAAGGTCAGGGCTAAAATGATCATTATTCACCGTTGTTGTAAACTTCCTGCTCAGGCTCAGCTGGTTCGCCCAGCATCCTTCTGTTACTTTCCATCAGTGTTGTTGTCCAGCAACAGCCTTCTCCAACGTCTCTAAGTCACTCATTTCTAAACTCATACTAAGAATCACTGCATTTTAGAAACCTAGCTTCAGTGAATGCTACTCTGACTATACTGTAGAGACTGTCTACAAGAAGAAAATACTGAGAAGTGTGTGAGCTTAGGGGCTGGGGTCTCATTTTACTTGTGTAAGCATTCTCTGCTGAGCAGAGTGCCTATTGCAATCTGCTTAATAAATCAAAGTTAAAGGATAAATATATTATTAAATATGTGACCTATGTCAATGATCTCTTACACAGAAGTCTGACATAACCTATTTGAGGTC
>NW_004524624.1:13478129-13490163 GCF_000260255.1 Octodon degus | reverse complement strand
CACCCCATCCCCATCCGCTGAGCTATTTGGCTTGCATGTCACCACGTTGAATGGACAGAATGGTTCAAGATTTGCTTTCAGCTGTAGAATTGAATGGTACTCCTAATTCCATATCATGCAGAACCAGTATGGGAATGGCAGGATAGTTGAGTTGATCCTAAGAAAGAACTTCTGACAGAGAAAGAAAAGGAGGAGCATTCAGGTTTTTTTGTTCTTGAAGAAGTTTCAGGAGGAAAACAAGCACATCCCTCTTCAAATGGCTCAATCATCCCTATAAAATGAGGGACCAGGTTTGATAGCTTTTAACTTTGCCACCTTTTCCACTTCTCAACTACTGCAATACAGAGGCATCATAGAGCAACTCCTCACCAAGAATAACAAGAGAAAGCTTTCCAAAGAACTTCCAACTTGGCACTCAAGATACAGCTTCCTCATTAAAACTGTCAAGTTATTGCAAAAGAATCAAATAATCTCTGATAGCAAAAAGAAGGGCCAAAAGAGAGAACTTTGTGGCTTGAGTCCCAAGAACTCAAAGTAGCTCAGAACTAGCCTGCTCTCAAGGATCTGAACACCAAATATCTGCTCCTTAGATATGCAGTCAGCCTAGGGCCCCAGTGTCCTTCATATTGCACCCACCGACTGAAGGCTGCAGATAGCCACTGAAGCAGCTGAAGTTGATGAGGTGATCCCTGATTTTCATTTGCAATCCACATGCACTCCCACCTTCCAGGTAAACCATTCACCAAGACTTTAAAACTGCCCTGGGCCACTCTCATAAGGCATCCTCAGAAAGTAGTCTACCAACAGTAAAGAGGCAAGGCAAGAAGTAAAGAAAAATCAAATGATGAATAACTCAAGAAAAATCAAACAATGTTAACCAATTCTGACATATTCCTAGGAATAATTTTATATTTATACCCAAGAGTTCCAGTAAGAAAAAGTTAATGAGTTTCTAAATTTATCTAATAGAAATACAAAGGAGGGAGGTGTCCTATATCTATTTCATACTGTGAAATTCTCCCAAAGCCATCAGTCTGACTAAACTGATTAAGTGTGAAATCTTTCTTCCTGAACCAAATTTAAACAAGAAAGAAAGTCAAGGAAATGCTGTGAGACTATCCCACATAACATTAACACTCTGGCTCTCTGCAGTCTTTTTTTCCCAACAAAAAGCACCACAACAAAAGGACAATCTTTTCAGGTTCATGATGATTGGACCCTAACTCCTGATTCTCAGATGTAAGAGCTGTCATATTTTGCTTACTAGTGGAAATACAGGAAAAAAAAAAATCTAAGTCATCACAGGTGAGTCTAGGTGTTAATGTTATGATGAAGAGAAACAATGCCAAGCATGTATACATAACTATTTCTATAAGATACACTCAAAACTCTAAAGTCAGTTTAAAAGTGGAATGCAACAGATCTTTGCTCAGTATTGGTCAACAGCATAAACTGTCCTAATTTTCATTTTTCATTCTTCCCATGTGATGTAAATACAGGATGCTGAAAAAACAGCTCAAAGAATAAAATTCATTTTATAAATTTGATGTTTGATCTACAAGATACTCAGTAGTTGCTATAACTAATTCTCTTTAAAAATGGCAACTCTAGCAATGATTATATGGACCACAGTAAAATGATTCTAACTCTAATCTCCATCAGAGTTGCTCTACTCCATTTACCAGGAGAAGCGCTTGACAAAGGCCTAGAGATACTAATTTATTTCTTCATGCCACAGCATAGCTGGGGATAGATGTATTTGAGGCCAGAGAACCTAAAATACAAACTGATCAATGGCAGGTTTAAGCAGATCACCACAGCTAAATTACAAGCTCCAAATTCACATATTGAAGCCCTAGTTCCCAATGTTACGGTATGGGAGGCAGAATCTTAGAGAAGTAATTCAGTTTAGATGAGGTCAGAAAAGTGGTGACCTCATGACAGGTTCCTAGAACAAGAGGCGTAAGAGTTTGTTTTCTCTGTCTCCTTCAAGACAAACAGGAAATGCTACATGAGGACATAACCAAAAGAACGGTGGGAAATACATTCTTTCTTTTTAAGCCCCCCAAACTGATATTTGAGGATTTTGTTTGTTTGTTTGTTTGTTTTTTTGAAACAACGTCTCACAATGTACTTTAGGCTGACTTTGAATTTGCTTTATAACTCAGACTGGGCTTGAACTCAGTGGTCCTGAGCCTCCTCGGTGCTATGATTTCCTGTGCCACAAACCCAGCTCAAACAGTGACACTTTGTTGTGCCAACTCCTAACCTGCCAGCCAGTTTTGCAAGTTTCAGATTGCCAGTTCTCACCCCGGCCCCCATTTCTGTGCAGATGGAAATCTTCTGATGCCATAGGTATTCTGTTTTTCAAGACTACAGTATAGATTCACCTCATCTCCTGATTTTCACTCATGTGACTACCTTGCCTCTGTTATACATGGTATCACTGAATGTCAAGCTTCCCAATTTACTTTCCCTAACAAACAAACCCAAATTCTTCATGTGACAGAGATGACAGGCAGTGGGGAGAATACCGCCATATTAAGTGGAGAAAAGGCTAAAAATCACACAACTTCTTATTTTTATGAACCTTATCAATCAGTGCAGGTGGTGGCTTTCCAGGTCTACCTTCCTGACACCTCCTGTAGGACCCAATAAAATCATTAAAACTTCTACAAAGTTCATCTGCCTGCTTCCAGTTAGTGTTTCCTGCAAGATGACATATGGTACTGTCCTATGTTTGGCTAACTTTGTTAACCACTTCTTAATTTTATCTCATCAAATTTTATTAAAAACTATCACTCTCTAATCTTTTTATCCCATTGTCTTTAGCCATGGGAATTAATACTTTAACATTAAATAACCTTGCTACTGTTTTGTAAATTTGGGGTGGAAAGAGGAGAGATAAAAGGAAAAAGACACATGTCATATTAAATTTTGTCTCTTTAAGCAAACGTATACAGGCTATCTCCTTAGTCTCAGGCAAACATATTTGGAAATAAATATGACCAACTAAGATTCCAACTACATTTCCAACTCTACACAGAAATCAAGAAAAGACTAGGAGGACCTCATACATCCAAATGGAACAAGTGTCTACCTTCTTAGTACTATCACTGCCAAAGACAGAAGGCATCTGGCCAGGGAGGGCCTGCCTCTGATAAGAATAGCCAAATTCTGACACACTTGTGCTCCTGAGCTTCCTGTCTTATGTCTGAAACAGGCCAGCACTTAACTTCGTTTTCTAATCTGGTACTTGTCTCCTGTCCAGACATAAGAAAATAATTGCCCTTGTCTGTGTCTCACTGCCCATCAGGCATGGACAGTTGGTCAGTAGTGGAGGCCTCCTCATTGATCCCACACTTTGAGATATCATGATAGACCAGGAGGAGCGAGGCAGGAAGGAAGAAACCCAAAAGGACCTATATCACAGGTCTGATTCTTTGAAGACATCCTCCAGCATCTCTGCTGTGTAACTCAGCCCAAGTCCCCTGCTCTGTGGTACGCATGGCCCCAAAGTCTGCATGAGATGGGGCAGTAAGCAGCTCTACCTCACAAACTCCTCACCTCCAGTGAGTGCTCTGGGAAGAGCCAGAGTCTTCCCAACCTAGCCAAGGATGTCTTTCTGCTCCTCTCCACCAAGCTCTCTAAATCCAATTCTTTGTTTGCCTACATACACACAGCATCTACCAATTCTGCCATTGTGTAATCCAATGGTAATTCATTGCTTAAATCATTATCAAGGCCACCGAATACCAGTTCCACACCAAACTCTCACAGATGTCTAACACATGACCCAAGTCTCTGTCTAGCAGATCACAGTGGCGAAGTGATATAATAATGGAGCAGATGCTAGAGGCAGACAGGTACAACTTCAGCTCTACCACTTAGCTTTGGGAACTTGAGTAAGTCGTTGGATCTCATTGAGTCTGTTTCCTTATCTGGAAATGAAGAAAATAATAAATTTGGGTTTGAAGAGTTGTGAGAATTAGGCAAAATAGTACAAGAATTAGCAGCGCATGAAACAAAGAAAAGAGCATGTTAGTTCTTCTCATCCAAGCTCACTAGAATGAGGACTGAATTTGGGATTTTTCACATGCAGGACTTTAGAGTGTCTGGGGAAGTGTCACATGGAGTCCACTGGCCTTAACAGAGTCCTGTGTGCCCCAACTTATCTTCATTGCCAACTGCTGGACGCATCTAAATCTTTCAATCTTCAATACAAGACCAATGTTGGAGCCACTGCAAATTTCCATGTACATTGAAAATAACAAAATAATTTAAATGAGAGTTTACTCAAATTAATTTTAACCATAAAATAAACCCTGTAAGTTTAATAGTTCTTGATTTAAATGGAAAAGCAACCACACTTAAGGGTGCACAGTAAGCAACATAACATTGTAGACACCCACAGAGTACCCATAACTTGTCATGCCAATTATTTAAGTGGAAATGAAAGGACACTATTCCGTTCAGGTTTTTGTGGTATTTTATGATCACAATTTTTTGTAACTCTGAATAGTGTAACATTCTATCTGACTCCTCAAGACTCCTTAAAATAGCCTTTAAAGTATTTAGTGAATTAATAGGAAAACAAACAAATTGATTTTTTAAGGCATGGGTGCTTATTATCAGGCTCTTAATATACACGAATAACACTTAAAAAAATAATGGAAATTCTTCCATGATTCCTGACATTTTCCAATTTCCATTCACTAAAGCAAATCATCACACCTTTTCAATTCTGTCGCTAATTAGCATAATGAAAAGTGTGAATCAGCCAATCCAGACGACATTAGCACATGTATACATTCCCCCATTCAAGATCTTAGGAATTCCTGCCGTGAGAACATGTACTTGACAGGCTATCTCTGTACAAAATGAATCTGACACTCACTTAGCCTGACAATGCCACTACTGTGAAAAAACATTTAGCAGACAAGACTTCTAATAGCAGTCCAGCTGACAGATATGCATACTCCATGTGGAGCATAAAATAAAAATCACCAGCAATGCTAATGTAAGAGGAAAATATAGCAGCGCTGTCTGTGGAAACGGATCACCTAGGGGAACCCATGGGAACGCATGGGCATCGGCTCTACCTTGTATCCAGAGCCAGTTATATTTGCATAGTCTCCTTTTTAAAAATAGGGGCATGAGCTTTTTATAGTGAAACGCATGGTGAAGCCGGTGGGAGGCGTGAGCATCAATTAAATACAGAGACTTTAAAACATGCTTTATGTGACCCTGAGGATTGCAGTTGCTGGTAAAGGAAAGTGCCTCTGCCTCTTGGGACTGGCTTTGATGAATCATCAGTTCCTATCAGCAAAGGCAAATTTATGGGCAGATAATGAAGCCCAAACCTCAGGGCCCATAATTATGAATGCCTCTTCCAAGAACTTAGGGAATGTGCTTTCTTATTTCCTTTTTTTTTTTTTTCTAAGCAGAATCTGAAATAGTAAGATGCATGGCTACAACCATCAGGCTTTCTTTTTTCCAGTCTGAGTTCCCTTGCTTCACACAAACACACATTCTCGCTGAGGGACATAGTGAGTATATAGGTATTTGGGGACCCCACCAGAGAGCAGTGGAGTTGGGAGCACACTGAATTGGGATGTGTTTGTGTGCTCCATGTAAGGAAAGTCATTGCTACAGATCTTGATAGAGAACTGGCTTCCAGGAATGCTCATAATATCTGCTGTCCCACTTCCCTGTCTTGTGACCCAAAGATGTAGAGCAAGAGAAGATGAAATAAATGGCCCAGCAGCAAGAAGGGGCAGCATAGAAAGAGACAAAACAAAGCTTAAAATAGATACAGACTCACCCCAGCAAGAATGGCTGATAACAAATGTGAGAGGAAAATATAGCAGTGCTGTCTGTGGAAACGGATTATCTAGGGTAACCCAAGGGAATGCATGGTAAATCAACTGATAACAAACGCTGAAGGGCGTGTAGGGAAAAAGGAGCCTTTTCCACTGCTGGTGGGAGTGTAGACTGGTGCAACCACTATGGAAATTGTTGTGGAGATGCCTTAAGAAACTGGGATTAGAGGTCTCATTTGAATCAACTATTCCCCTTCTCAATATCTTCCCAGAAGAATTAAAAAATCAGACCACAACTATGTATGTGCACCCACGTTTATAGCAGCACAATTTGTAATAGCTAAATATTGGAAACCTAGTGGCCCATCAGCAGAGAATGGATAAAATACATATGGCTTTTTATGTAATGGAGTATTACTCAGCCATAAAGAAGAACAAACTGGAGACTTTTATAGGTAGATGTAGATAACTCTGGAACATACTCATAAGTGAAATAAATCAGACTCATATGTGTGAACATCAGATTGTCTCCCTAGTGTGAGAAATTAAGAAAACAGGATTTAAAACATACAACAGATAGTTTTACAGCTAACTTCTCTTAGTTGCTTGAAAAGAATGTTTGTGCTAATATTATTTAGACAAGCTATCAGGCCTGTATTTTGCACTCTGATTAACTAATAGGAAGACAATAATATGCAGTGTATCAACTCCTGTAACTATCCTAGCATGTTTGGAAAGGTGGAATGCATCAGCTATTTTAACAACTAATATATCAAATATTATAACCACGCCACTAAACTGTTCCATTACTTATCTTTTTTCTCTTTAAAGTTAAAAAAAGAAAAAAGATATGGAGAATCATAAACTAGTCCAAATCTTGCAGAAAGATACAATGAAAAGAACTTGATAGAGCCTTCTTAATTTCACAGGTACCCTAAGAGTGTTCATGACATTACTAACGAAAGTTAAAAAGTTTTCAAACTAAAAGTTTCAATTATTTTAAAACCCCAATCAATGTAGGCTTTTCTACAGGGAAGACTGAATTATCTTTTAGCTCTTTCTAGAGAGAATTCTATAAAAGTCATTGTTGAATGAACTAATTGAAGTGTATATAGCCAAACAAATGTTTACAACACTTTAATGTAGGTTCTTGAAAGGACAAAGTAATCATTTAATGAAGCTATTTATAATTTTCCTGGATATTTTATGATAATGGTGGCATTGTCCATCTTTTAATTTAATTTTTTATATTTCCTCTATCATTGTGAATATTCTATTGGTATGCAGTCTTCTATTTGTAACTTTGTGATTTTCCTTTATGAAGCCCTACAAAATTTTATCTCAAGTTCCACAAAACCTCATTCTGCCTATTAGACTCTTGTCTTCAACATTCCACAGGATAATTACCATTCCTGATACCTAAATAGAAGCCCTAGAAACTTAAAAGTCTGACTTTGCTCAGTATTAACCCAAATAGCTCATTTAAATCTCCCCAAAAATATAAAATACATTAACCTGAAAATTATTAAAGCAAAATTTAATCTAATATTTTTTTAAATTATTATTATTATTTATTGATACAAAGTATCACTAAGCAGCTCAGACTCATAGTGATCCTCCTGTTTTAGCCTCCCCAGTGCTGGAATTACAGGTGTGTACCACCAGGTGTGGTTTTGGTGGCCAACACAGAGCACCCAGGTTTGGGGCTGGCACAGCACTCAGTACCAGGGATTGAACCTGGGTCCTTGCACTTGTCAGGTGTCACTTAGATTGCTGAGATATCCCCCTGGCCTTCTAATATTTTCTTTCATTTGCTTCACTGATAGGCTGAGGCAGGAGGATCATTGTGAGTTGGAGACCAGCCTGGGATGCAAAGTGAGCTCAAGGTCAGCCTGAACTGCATAGCAAGACTCTGAAAAAAAAAAAAAAAAGATGTATGAAGTGTGAAAATAGGGTATCTATAAGATTTATCCTTGAAATTGGATTTTTAGGAGAAATTGCTGATACAGGCTTTCTGAGCTTACCAAACAGCCCAAGTACTAAGACTACTACTCCTGTAGCTTCATTCTCTAAATTATGTTCAAGGAATTCCAAATTTTCTAAATCTGACTAGTTAGAATTTTAGCTAATTCGGTTTTATCATAAGTATAATTCTACAGGGAAGATCAAAACAGTCTAGAATTACACAGAATTGGAATCTCTAGTGTTCTTGGTAAAGTATCTATCCGATTCTAATCTGAGGTTCCCTGTGCAAAACACAGTGAAGTTTATGCTACATAAGGCCAAAGCACTCAGTGCGCTTTCTCAAAAGCCTCCTGGGCTGGTGCTGGGCACCAGCATGCTGGAACTACGTTGGTGTTCTCCATCCATCCCATCTGGTCGCACTTAAAATGAATTCAAGGCCCTGTGCACTATGTTGAGTATACCAATTACTTTTTTATTTCAGTACTGGGGACTGAACCCAGGGACTTACATATGCTAGGCAAACATTCTAGTACTGAGCTATATCCTTCACTCTTTCTTCATGTTATTTTTGTCACAGGGCCCCACTAAAGTGCCCAGGCTAGCCTAGGATTTGCATTCCTCCAACCTCAGCCTCCCAAGTAGCTGGGATGACAGGTTTATGCTGCCAGGCCCAGCACACCAATTTCATTTTTGTGGAATAAGTTAAAATCTGCAGGAATAAAAATATATTTTAAAGTGATTTTATTAGGGCTGGCGAGATAGCTCAGTGGACTAAGAACCTGCGTAAGAAAGCACAGGGATCAAGATTTGATCCCCAGCACCACATATACCATGCTGGCCCCATCCCAGGGTGCACTGAGCCAGCCACCAAGACTTGGCATGGTGGTGCAGGCCTGTCATCCCAGCGCTGGGGAGGCTGAAAACAGGAGGACCACTATGAGTCCGAGCTGCACAGTAAGACCCTGTACCAAATACATTTATTATTTTTTTAAATTTTTGTTTATTTGTGTGTGTGTGTGTGTGTGTGTGTGGCCAGCTCAGCCCACCAGGGGGCGGGGCTGGCTGGCATGTGGTGCTGGGGGATTGAACCGCGGTCCCTGTGCTTTGTTAAGCTTGTTTCAAGTAGGTGCTTTGGACCACTGAGCCATCTCACCAGCCCCACCAAATACATTTAAAAGAAAAGAAATAACAGCATTGCTTGTTAAAGAATCCTCTGCCCAGAAAGCGGATTTAAAATCTGTCCTATAGCCTTGGTCAAGGGTGGCAAGAACCAGAGAACTTGCAAGAGAGTAGGGTCAGGAGGGTGGTAGAGGAGGAGTTAGTCACTATTTTTAGGAACTGTAAAAACTGTTCCATTTTATAACAGTGTCTCTTTCTCAGTTGGAAATATCACAGACCAAGCCCATGAATATATTTCATTGTCCATAATTACATACTGCACTCTTCCTACATTGCATTTAAAAGAAAAATAAAAAGACAATATTGTCTTCATACATGCAAACACATGGGCAATCACAGACAGAAATATCCTCAAAGTTTTTCCTCTCCACAAGGGATGGTTCTGACAGCTATTCACTTTTTCTCCCTACATAATATATGCCACTTTCTCTAATGTTAATTGTCAGCCTATTCTTCACATAACAAAGAGAGACTCTTGGATTCATTGCTAGTATATCTTAAACATCATCATGTCAACAATTTGCTAATGTTCCTCTTAATGAAGAGACCATAACTGTCAGGGCTGCAAGTAGCTAACAACAACAGTCATAAAAATGCCAAAGGGTGGAGGAGAAAGACTCAGGCAAAACTCAGAGCCATGAGTTCCAAATCTTAACTTCCAAAGATTTCCTTGGCTCTTTTCATGTAAGTCACAGTTCATCTTATTAGATGTTGCTATATTAACAGAACTGTTCTCTACAGAAGAGATTAGTTAGTTGGCTGAGTACAAGCAACATGCGTATCTGCACCTGATGGCATCAGAAGGATAGTTGTGCTTCTTTGCTCGTTTGTTCGTTTTTGACAGCTGGTCCTTGGCCTTTCAATATCTTTTTCTCCTTTTCCATTTTCTGCTCTGGTCTAAGACTTCAAAGTATAAGCAGGAGCCATGAACAATGCTTGTCATGATGAGCCACTGAGTCATAGAGTGGGAAATACTATGGAGAAAAAAAAAAAGAGGGCAAGGGGTGGAGATGATGCTAAGGGTGGGATTACCACCATGCCATTTCATAGAGTGAAGTCCAGGAAGCACTCCTTAAAAAGGTAACATTTTGCCAAGGACCTGGTGACAAAGGGCCTAAATCATGCAAGCACCTAAAGATGAGAGGGGGGAACAGCACATGCAGGGGTCCTGAGCAGAGGAGCACTTGGTGTACTGAAGAGCAAGGACACAAGGAAGGCCTGAGGAGGAGTGACAGAGGCTCGAGGGTCTCAGAGATTTCAGAGGAAGCAGAGGTCAGATCACAGAGCGTCTTCTGGTTATGTCCTATAAGAACGTCTGCTTTTAAACTGTAACAAGGAAAGCCAACAGGGAGGACCATGTACAGAGGAGGTTCCTGTGTGAACAATGAAGCAGGCAAGTAGAAAGACTGGTTAGGCAGTGGCTACCACAGTCCAGAGAGAAGCAACCGAGTTTCTTGACTAATTAGTGGCATGGATGGGAAACAGATGAGTTCTAGACATTATGAGAGTCAGTCTGGTGGATCTGCTGGTGGTTTGGATCTGAAAGTCTTAGAAACAGACAAGAAAGTGTTGGCCTCCATTAAGACTACACCAGCAGGCAGGGGGCTGGATTTGGGAAGATGAGGTTGTTAGAAGTTTGGATCTAGGGTTGGTCTAATAGCTCAGCAAACTAAGCAACTGCTTCAGCAAGCAGAAGGACCAAGGTTTGATCTGTGGTCCTGCATGCTGTGCTGGCCCCAAACCCAGGACACACTGAACGGGTGGCCAAGTCCCAGTGTGGTGACGCACACCCGTAATCCCAGCACTAGGGAGGTTGAAAACAGGATTCTGAGCTGTGTAGTGCAACCCCTTACCAAATATATACATTAAAAAGAAAAAAGAAAAAAAAGAAGTTTCGTTCTGAGCAGGGCATGTTTAAAAATCTTTTCGAATATTTAAAAAGATGTGTCACAAGTTAGTGGGGGTCTTTGCTTCAGTGATAAAGAAAATTAAACATTAGACATTTAGCATAAATTTGAAGAGCAAAGCTTTAACTGAAAAGAAAACAATGAAAAGCAAAGACCAACCCGGTCCTAACAAAGTAAAGTAAGAGAAAACAGAAGTGCTTTAGTGTGAGGGTCTGAAAGGGCACAGACCTGAAGAAAAAGATCAAACTAGTCTGCCAATAAAAAGTAGGGGCCAGTTTTATGAGGTGTTATAGTGGGGTTGGGCAGTGGTTAATTACAGTCTCAATCCTGGTTTCATAGGACTGCGTGGAGGGAACCTTATGATTTAAGGCACAGCTGAGTTGCCATGATATAACTGTCACTTGGGAGTGGTCGGTCTCTGTCATGGGTTCACTGCTCCCACCTGGGAGGTGGGTGACCTCAACACAGGGTAATGTAAGGCTTTGCTTTTTCTAGAATCCTAGATGATTACAGGTAGACAGTAGTGGAGGCTTCTGAGTATACTTGAATGTCCCTATAAATCTCTTATTTTGGTGTCTCTAGTCTTACAAGAGGATGAGATATAGGTCATGTAAATTTAGAGTTAACCAACTTTGTCACCTTTGAGAAAAACTCCCTAAAAGACTGTGGGTCATAATGAAGGACATTTCTATGAAAATGGATGCACCTTGAGTCCAAACGCTTAAGTGAAATAAATCATGCACACAGGTGTGAATACTACATTGTTTCTCTGGTGTAAGAAACAGAAAGTGGCCAGGGAAGTAGCTCAGTGCTTAAGCACCTGCCTTGAAAGTGCAAGGTCCTATGTTCAAACCCAAGTACCGAGAAAAAAAAAAAATAGAGAAACTGAAAGTATACATAAGAAACAAAATGTATGTTGACATATGAAAATGCTCAAATGAGAAAGAAACAGAGACAGGGGGATGAAAATGGAAAGAAGGGAAAATAAAAGAGAAAATGAGAAAAGAAGGAAAACATGGAAACAAAGCCTTGTAAATGTGGAAGGTAGGACAGTGTGAAGGAAGGGCAGGAGAAGGGGAGGAAACAAGGCATATCATGTCTAGCTACAAATTCTCTAGGGTGATTGTGACTTTTATGTATATCTAAAATGTACCAATAAAA
>NW_004524624.1:13473645-13476902 GCF_000260255.1 Octodon degus | reverse complement strand
GCCCCGACCCAATTCAATTATATACAGTGCTTTCCCAAAGGGAGCAAAAACAAAATTATTCTATATACCTCACAGGTTCATTCATGCTTTAAAGAACAATGAATGAATCTTAACCAGGATTTAGTGCTTAAGGAAACAAATGCTAACTAGAAGCTTTCTTTAACCAAGCAAGAGCAGTGCAAAACAAAGAAAGCCATGATACTCTCTTTGGCTGTGCATCAGAACTGTAGCAATCGTAGGGTTCTGACTCTCTGCAGGAATTCTGTGCTTCTGGGTTACGCTGAATCATTACAGGAAGTCATAGAGCTCTGGAAAAGTCAAGTTTTACACATTCTAATTAAGTGCTTTCGCTTGCTTTGTGCTGTTTGCAGTTGCTGCTAATGCTATTCTCCACTACGCATTCATTTGCTCCCCACTGGTCTCTTTGTTAATCAATGCTTTAAGTAGTTTTGAAAACTTTCTTCTCTGAGGTGCCCCTTATTTTCCAAGCAACAGAACTGCAGCTGCAGCAAGAGTGATTCAGTCAGGGAAGAAGTGGGCAAATCACTTGCCCTGGGAGAAATAAGGAGTTGAATACTCACATTTTGTATTTATGAACTGTTGTGCTAGCCTTATAGGGAATTCTCTCCAAGAACAGCTCACTTGACCGGCTCTAATGCTAAGAAGAAAGAGACTATGATGCTCTGCTTTAACCTTATGAGAAACATAAGGTCTGACCCTGCTGTGGCCTCTCACAAACACAAGTGTCACTTGCTCCCAGATACCACAGAGAATTTAATGAAACCTTAGCAATGTGAGGATAGCTACTGATGGCCACCACTGGAGATGAGCATCTCTCAGTGAGCAGAAAACATTTCTTGATCACCTACGGGCATCTGATTCACGCCAACTTATCTGGAAGGACCTAAACTCTCAATCCAGACCTTCTCATGCAGAAAAACTCTTTGAAGCCAAAAAAATCTGAGTTTAAGCCAATTTGTACCAGACTGAGAAAAAGAAACAGATATTTTCAGCAATTAGCCACAGAAAGGAATGAAATAAATATGAGCAAACTTGATTATTCTGTTTGTCATCAATTCCCAAAACACTGATGCATTCTTATTCATATTAAACTAAAAAACAAAACAAAACACAACTAATGATAAATTCTGAATAATCCACTATTCAATTATCCATACCTCGATCAAAATTTAACTAGAAGAATCAGGAGATTCTGTCTCCCATTGATCCCCCAATTTACCTTATCAATCCAATCCTGCTAAGTGAAATTTCACTACCAGGGTGGAATAGTTTCAGGTTTCTGTCTCTTCTTAATCTGAAAGCACTTCAAAATCCTGTAACACATTACATTACAAATGTTCACTAAATCTATCTTTTTGGGTGGACAGATGAATGAATGAAGCATGGGTCTCATTAGCTCTTTCATAGTTGTCTATGAGGACAGTTGATAATAAGGTATTGAGGAGGACGGTCTACAACAAAGGCTGGACTGGGCCTCTGGACAGTTGAAAGCTCTATAGCACATGCACAAAGAGCATCACAAAAGAGCACAGGAGAATGTTTTAGAATCTAGCACTTCACCTCTAGTACAATTCATTTCAAGTCACTAGTACTGTTTCTGCATTCCAAGTCGCGAATGCACAGCTCACTTGCTCTATTTCATCAGAAGCCGAGCTCTTAAAGAGCAGTTCCATGCCATGCACATCACTGCATTCTGCACATCATACCTTGCACATCCTAGATGCTCTCTTAGTGAATTAAGGCAAATTCTACTAAGACGAAGCACAGACTGTGAGAATGCAGCCAACACAGTCCCACTGGAATGCAATGCACGCTGAATTTTAGATTTGCTTAAAAAAGATAACTCTTAGCATTTAAATTTGGATAACTGATGAGTGAATGCCTAAAACAGAAGCACAGCCATGCCAGCATCACTTCTGATGCAGCACACGTCCAAATGCATGGATGATATGCATATAATACCAATAGACAGAGGAAAACAACGAAAACACCGGAGCTTAGAAACTACCTATCGATTTTCCAGATTCTTTTTCCTCTGCAAGTTTTAGATTTGGTTCTAGTTCAAAAACAGTACTTTGCACAACACTGTGGTTTTCAAAGAGCTATCCCAGTTTCTTTTACAGTCTCCCAAATGAAGGAGGCTTCACTACTCCCATTTAAGAGAGGTAGAGTTTGCACTCCCCAGAGGGCGTATACATTTCCCAAGACCACTCAGGAAAACTAAAGTAGGATGAAAACCAGGGCCCTGATGCCTGTCAGTACTATTTCAGAGTCATTACTAAGTCAGATTGTCTAAATGCCTTTAAAAAAAAAGATTGAACTCATACCAGATGATTTGGTAACATAGTGTACTTTTAAAACAATGGCAATTTTTAAAGCAAGAACTATGAGAAACAGAACACAAAAATTAAAGGTGAAATGCCTTGGAACAATATAGAAACAATTCAGGCCAAATAAAACATTTAGCCAACAAATGGAATCCCTATAAGTGTTTAGAAGATGACGTTCTATTATTGTTCAAATGACCTTTTCCTTATACTCAAAAAAAAAAAAAAAAAAAAAAAAAAAAAAAAGTTGCACAAATTGTACGTCTGAACATCTGTGTACCACATACATGTTTACAATCCTTAAGGTTTGTGTAAACTATGAGCTACCCCACCCCCAGATAATGCACATTAGCAGGAGATGCTTATGAAGGTCATGAACGTAGCTACTCCCATGGCCTTCTTGATTGCAGGAGGCTTCACTGAGGAAACAAATCTACGGCAATTCTTGCTGGCAGAAAAGCTGCTATGACCTTACATCAGCTCAGGGGAAAAAAAGGACAGAAACAGATAAACTTATCATGTTCATGTAATCCCTGTTTTAAATAAATTAGCTCCCCTAAAGTTGTACTTCAAGCATGACTTCTCACATGAGTAGTGGCAAATATCTGTTAGGAAATAACACTGATCAAAAGAACAATCCTTGTAGATCTACCAGAATCTATCTTTAATAAGTATCCCTATCCATACTTCCAATTCTATCTGAAATCCCTGCAAAAGCCAACCTTAAGAAAATCTTGGGGCCGGGGAGATGGCTCAGGGGTCGGGGAGATGGCTCAGAGGCCGGGGAGATGGCTCAGGGGTCGGGGAGATGGCTCAGGGGTCGGGGAGATGGTTCAGTAGGATAAGCGCTTGACTGGCAAACACAAGGATCTGAGTTCAATTCCCGGTTCTGCCAAAAATAAAATAAAA
>NW_004524624.1:13471511-13473181 GCF_000260255.1 Octodon degus | reverse complement strand
CCACTTCCTCCTCCTTCTCCTCCACTCCAGCCCTGGATGCAATTTGCTTTAACCATTCCCACACACACAAGAATTCCTCCAATTGGCTCCTTGTGTGTCACTGAACCTGGCCCTCAAAGTCTGCCCCCAGCCAAAGTCCATAAAGGCTGAGAGCCTTCCGGAGGATCTCAGCATCTCCCCACCCTCGATCCTCTCTGTGTCTTCAGAGTTAATAAAGATCCCCCACCCTATTTCTGCTTCTCTGCCAGACCACTGCCACCAAAATAATCTAACAATTTCGCTGATTCCCATCAGTCCTCCCCCTCTCCCCCAATGGCTCCTCTAACATCCTATTTTGATTTTCTTGACTTAAATACTGACTTGGTTGCTAACCCAGCATCTTGTGTAATCCCTCAATTCAATATAACACTTAAGTGCCTCAATGGGGAATTGAGGTTTCAGCAACATCAATTTGTAAGGAAAAGCACCACTATACTTGGTGATAATCACCCCAGTCTAGAAGATGAAATTTAGCATTCAGTGCCCAAACAGACAAGCTCAAATCAAGTCTGATCTGTGCCATTATCAGTGTCTGAAAGGGTCCATTTTGCAAGAAAGGCATGACGTTTCATGGTTTTTAGTGCATTAAGAATATTGACTAGATTTCTAGCCCTTGGATAATGGGCTTGGGGGAGATCTAGGAAGGTGATAGCTCCAGCTAAATAGGCAAAGTTTTGAGTGGTCCCCAGGTTAATGGAAGAGAAATAAACAGAAACTAAGGCAGACATACAGAGTTTACAGATCTAAAAAAATCAGGTGAAGGCTACCACACTGCAGACAACCAAGAACCAGACAAAGAATACAGAGACAGAGACTAAACGTTTTGTGTGCATAGTCCTTGCCCCAGTCAGTATGGCCAGGAATCAAACAGGCCTGAGCACAGATGGCTGGCAGGGGTAAGGGGCTGGGGAGATCAGGAACCACGGCTGATGGTGAAGTCTGACAGTAGGTGGGAAGGGTGGGCCAAGTACACCAGGGCATATCTGCTGATGTGGCTAAATATACTGGCTTCACTTTTGTACCTCCCGCTCACTTGCTCTTGTAAAGCTGCTTTCCTTGAGATGTTAATGGTTAAAACCACATTTTCATTTTTTTCCATTTGTCCAGCTACTGCCTTGGCAAATACTCTCTCTCACTGGCTACTGTGTCCCTGTACTAGCTTCATTCTTCTCCCTCCTTGGGTGTTTCTCCCCCACCCATCCCAGAGCTTTCTCCATTGAAGGTATGCTGCTGACTCAGAATACTGCTTTCATGCCTCCACATTTCCACCTCCGAAACCAAGCAGAGTTGCTGTTGTGGCCCAACTGGAGTCTCAAGGAAAAACATCCCTGGTGAAGCATGGTGTGGCTATGCAAGAAGTATGAAGCCAAGCCTGTGACATTAGTTGATCAAAAACCAGCCCCTGACTTCTTTCCTTCTGTGATGAAAAGGGTGACAACACCTTATTGCCGTCTTCTACCCTCTGTTCTCTTCTCCTGCTATACAAAGATATAACAATCACATCATCTTCGGATTCAGAAGGCAACTCTCTTGTTCAGATCATGATGACTGATAACGCCATCACAATATCTTCCTAATTCAACTCCCCCTCCTCAGTTCCCTTTTCACCAGTCTCTCTTATCTATATATGA
>NW_004524624.1:13451508-13471411 GCF_000260255.1 Octodon degus | reverse complement strand
TATATATATATCTGATTGAGATTCTTAACTGTATTTTACTATTCCATTCCTCCATTTCAGAGAATACCAATCCCTCATCTGGGCATCTAAGTCCCTCCACAATATGGCTAAAGTTACCTTCCCAGATGTTTTTCCTGTGATTGTTTTCCTTATCTGCCAGCTGGAATAATTAGATTCACTTCATCTTTTCCCTCTGTGTGTTTTTCTCCTGTTGTTTTATGGCCCTCGTTGTAGCCTCACCCCTACCTCCCCACCTTCTTCTTTCACTCTCTCCAGAAGTTGGGTTCACCTGTTAATTTAAGGTTCTTTAAATGCTATAGCCTTCCTGATTCCAGAATTTAAAATAATGTCTTCCTTCTTGAACTCAGATAATACTTTGGGCCTTACTTACAGCATCCAGTCTATTCTGAGTTGCGTTATAATTAGTTAGATTATAATTGTCATGCTTTGCCACCAACTCCCCACTTCATACATTGGATGACATTAGAAGATCTTTAAGTCGAGGACTAAGTCTTAAATTTATAGTTTTAGAGTATCTACACCATCATAGTACTTCACACATGCAAGGTACTCATTAAACGTTGAGTGAACTGAGGTCTATCATATAATGGATTACGGGTCATGTTATTTGTATCAGACTTCAGTTAAATATTCCTTTCATAAGCAAACTCTTTCCCTTTTCTGCTCAAATATATTTAATGAATTGAATTTATTTTAGATTACTATCAGTTATTATTAAAACATTCAAATACAAAAAATAATAAATGGCACTAATCCTGCAATACTTTAAAACTGGTGCCTGATTTTGTTTTTAAGCTTTTCAGGTGAGTCTGTAGGGCTGTTCATTCTTTTCTTACTTCTGAAGCCACACAGAATTCACCAAATGTAAGTAGCAGTCATTCGCCCCGTCTATGTACTCCCCTGGGAAAGTCCTACTTCTCCAGCTGGGCAAAGAAATAGCCCAGAAGTCAATTGTGTGGTGCCTAAATTAGAATAAAAAGGGCCTGCGTATTTTAAATATTGAAAGAGAACACTAAAGCCCTAATCCTTTAAAAATATCTAATTTAATAGCAGGAATGAATTCTGATGGGTGTAATTTGTTCCCTCCTTATGCATGAGCTATTTCAGTCAACCCTGTATAATTGAATTTTCTTTAGGCAATTCACAGCTAGGCTGACTGACAGGTTTTAAACTGATAACACTGATCAATAGGCCACCAAGGACACATTGTGCTCACTTAATAAATAGTAATAATAAGCAAGTTCTTGACATCTGAAAGATATTCTCCTGAATTAATTCCCACACACAGTCCTGCGAAGTGCTCTGACTGCTTAAAAAGGTGTGTAGTCAATTGTATCCAGCAGGTTGGGGCAATGCTCCCATAAAAACAGCACAAAAGTACATTACAGTAACTCAAAGTGTAATATCTATTATTGTTTTTAATTTGCAAACACTAACCATTCCAGGGAGTTCTCTACATTTTATTGTCAAGTTATATTTGCAATGAAGATATATTTGATTTTTGATGTTTTTGAGCTAACTAAAATACATAGTCTTGCCATGCAATTTATTGTTCATTTCCAGATTAAAAGAAGGCAACCTCCAAGGATCTGAACATTCTACCTAGGATTATATACCTCTTTCCATCTTTCTTATCAATGCATTCACCAATTCAAATATTTTGTGTGTAGTATTTTCAAATTTTACTCCCTCTCCCCAGTCTTATTCTCCCCATCTTCGGTCTGTCTGGTGCCTGCCTCCCCTTCCAAAATGCTCTTAGCCTAGCTGTCATACCCCATGTCCTGTCCTCTAATTGCTCCTTTTCTATCTCCTTAATTTTTTCTCTTGGTGCCATATGAGCAAGCACACCTCACTGTACAGTTCTTACACCTTCACCTGTCTTCTTCACACAGACTACATAAAATGCTGCCTATAACCCTTGATTCCCTGGAAATCTCTAATCCTGCATTACCAGCTGTCTGCTAGAACTCTCCTAACACTTCCAACTAAATATGACCTCAACTACATTTATCATCTCTCTCCTCACAAAGCCTATAAGCTTCCTTAGAAGGATACTTTCTTTACTTGGTTGTTATAGGGTCTCACTATGCAGCTTGGACTCATAGTAATCCTCCTTTTTTCAGCCTCCCCAGTGCTGGGACTACAGGCAAATGCCACCATGCCTGGACTCTGTGGCCAGCTCAACCCACCCTGGACATGGAGCTGGTGCAGCATCTGGTGCTGGGGATCAAACTGCGGTCCCTGTGCTTGCCTAAGCTTGCCTAAGCAGGCTCTTTAGTCAGCTAAGCTATCTCTCCAGCCCCCTAGAAAGATACTTTAATTCTACCATTCATGGCATACTGAAAGCAGTCCCCCACTTTTTAACTATTTTCCCCTTTTCAAGCACATTTTATCAGCTAAGTCATTATAACAGAATCTACACGGTTGTTAAGATCCTTTAATTCTTTTTCTTTTTTTTTTTTTTTTGGTAACAGGAATTGAACCCAAAATCTCATGCTTGCCAGGCAGGTGCTGTGACACTGAGCTACATCCCCCACCCTTTAATTCTCTTACATAGTCATAATTATCACCTCAGTGAGTGCTATAGTTACTGACAACTATACCACCCAGTTCCTTGCATTAGATGATGTTATGCTTTGTGTCTAAATGTCCCCGCAAAGCCTCATGCAGTCACAGGAGTTTTTCAGAGGTGACTGAAACTGGAGTGTGTGATGCTAGAATTAAGAGTGTGTGATTGGTAAATCAGTCCACTGACTGGTTTGGCATAACTCTAGCAAGGATTAACTGTGTGAATGCTATACCCACCCCAGGGTGGGTAGCCTTTGAGCAATGGAAGGGACATAAAGAGTCTTGTCTCTCTACCTTGTTTCTTTCGCTATCCTGAGAGCACCATGAACTGTCCTCTGCCAAGCAACCCTGCTTGGGAGCCAGCCAGCTACGGGCTGAAACCTCTACAAACTGTGAGCGAAATAAGCCTTTCCCCCTTTTAACTCTGGGGGTTGGGTATTCTGTCCCAGCAATGAGAAAAGTCACTAAAACAGATGGGGTCATGTGACCTATCTGGCCACTGGAAGGAATGAGAAGCAGAAGTTGTGAGCAAAGTCTGAATGGGAACAGAGAAAGCAGACATGATGGCTCCATGTGCCCCCTTCTGCACTGCTATGATCACTAAGTGACATCATTCAAGTATCAGAAGAAAAGATGAACTTTTGCCTTAGTAGGCTCCTGAATCCATCGTGAGGTCAATATCTTCATGACATCTAATTCAGTCTACTTTAACTTTCACCTCTTCAGAATGCCATTAAATAGAATATTCATTCTCCCACCTTCTCATGTCCAATTCTATCATCAACTTCATCATCACTTATACAACTTAGTCATCCTTATACAAGGATGTCTGTTGATATCTCTAGCTAGATCCAACCCCCATATTGTTATGCTCTTATAATATAATCAATGTTTTTCCCCTATAAAACACATCACCGGTACATACTTGCTGATTCTTTAATGTCTACTTCCTCTACAAGCCTATAAGCTCCCCAAATTAGAGAGACCATGTTTATTTTAGTTCATCATTAAAACACAATGTCCAGCACAGTCGAAAGGTGAAAATTAATAAGCACTTACAAACCGAATCAATATTGCTCATCTTTGTATCTGTATTATCTAACATAGTTCTACATGTAATTTGTTGCTTCCAATAAAAACTATATAATCAAGATAGCATTCCCATATTAATACATTTATGTTCACATCTTATCTGTTCAATGACTTCAGGGCAGAATCCACATATTTATCCTTGACACCGTTGCTACTATCACATTCCTAAGTGCAGGAAGGCCACAATAACAACAAAAAGCTACACAGCATCATCACTGAAGGAACTACTGGGGGATCCTTGCAAATCTTCTAATAATGTATGATGAGCTGTGAACAGTATCTTAGTATTAATGCTTTCATGTTCATGAAACACACTAGCTCTCATCATGCCTTCAAATTTCTGAACAGCTACTCTTCAAATGACCCTTCTCTGATAGAAGGGAAAGTACACATGAACTGCACACTGAAATACATACTTGTGTGTGTGTGTCTACACATGGACGTGTATGTTCTTCCCAAGAGTAGAGTGGTAGGGATACATGAATAAATATCATACATTCATTTAATGCCCAATTTGTAACTGAAAACCAAAGAGCAATTGTGCCTGTCCCTTAATTTTGCCAAGATAACTCTGTCCCAAATCTATATTCTACAGAGGCATTTTAGTCAAGGTGACCAAGGATCTCAGCAACTGGTCTCATTCCTTCATATTTGTAAGCCAAAACCTAGAAGTCATTCTTGACATATTCCTTTTCTAGTC
Source organism: Octodon degus (assembly GCF_000260255.1). Taxonomy (NCBI): domain Eukaryota; kingdom Metazoa; phylum Chordata; class Mammalia; order Rodentia; family Octodontidae; genus Octodon; species Octodon degus. Next base: position 13,467,030 of record NW_004524624.1, on the reverse strand, counting down.
TTAATGGCTGATCCATTAATAAATCCTATCAATCTCTGCTCTGAACATCTATCGAATCTACTCACTGCTCTGCACTGGTAATACCAGCTTAACTAAAAACCCTCCTCTCTAGCTTATAATAGAGCAATGACCTCCTACCTAGACACTTCTCAGTCACTCTGCCTTCACCTTAACCCATCATTCTCCACCCTCTACCTAGAAGCATTTCTGAAATTTAATTCTGCTCATGCTGCTCTTAGGACAAAACAAAACCCCACATTATCGTCTGTAAGCTCCTGCATAGTCCCAGCCTTGTCTTTTACTCCAGCCTTATCCTACACCAGGAACCTCCCTTCTACCCTACTCTGGACTTCTCTGAGTTCTTTAAAGGTTTCCTGCCACCATGAGCCATGGCCTCCTCTCCTGGAAAGTTTCCTCCATCTTTCCTTTTCATCCTCCAGATGTCAGCTTGGACAATACTTCTTCAAGAATCCTTTTTTAATCATACCTGATAAACTCTCCAACTTGCAAGCCTGGAAGTTGCAATTACAGTTTATCTTCTGACAAGGTAGGGAGTAGTACCTTGAAGAGAGCACAAGGGGGCCTCTAAATGCTGATCAAATTCTCTTTCTTGATCTGGTGTTAACTACACAGAACTGTTCAGTTTGTACAAATTCATTCAGCTACTCGCCTATGAAATGCACATTCTTTTATGTGTAAATTTTATTTTAATAAATTTTTTTAAAAGTTCTATGTGTGCCAATCACAGTGCACTGTGCTTCTCCTTTTATATGTTATTCTTTTACATAAGTACAATTTTTACACTATTTGATTAATGGTTAGTAATCCACAATTCCACTGTGAGCATCACTGAGGTCAGCCTAGTCTATCTGCCCAGCCTAGATAAGTAAATAAAGACATTTGATGACTGAGCTAAAGAGAATATGATGGGAAGAATACACAGAGCAATAAAAGACTAGGTCAAATTAAATGGGTCAGAATCTGATCCACAAAAATGACTGATTTCTCCTGGACTCTGAGTGTTCTACCCATTGAGGTCCCTTCTGCTTTCCAGTCTTTTTTTTTTTTTTTTTTTTTTTTTTTTTGTGGAACTGGGGATTGAACTTACATCCTTGCCCTTGCCAGAAAAGTCCAGTGCTTACTTGAATATGAATCAGTTGAGCTTCTTTATCTCACAAAGACCAAACCCCTGTTGCTTTACAGAGATAAAGATTAAAAGGACCAAAGAAAGGGACAGTAAGGAGTCTCCCTGACAAGAACAGGAGTCCCAGGAGGAGGTTATGCATGTACCATAAGGAGCTAGTACCAAAATGGATAAAGGAAAGAGCAAACAGACCAGACTTGGCAGGAGCACAGGTCAAGAGAGGCCAAGTCAAAGAAGGGACATCTTCATTCAGCAACATTAATGGAGAAGAAAAAGCCATAAAACCCATAGAAAATAAGCAACTGTGGAAGAAGCAGGTCACCAGGACTAAGCAGCCATAGATGCAAAACCATCTACAAGAAGTAAACTCAAGTGAAATCCACCGATATTATCCCCAAAATTAGACTTTATTTTCTATTCCACACATGCACAAGTTATCAGAGATAATATTATTTGTTCCATAGATACTCACAGAGCACCTGATATTTGTCAGGTAGCATTTGTTACTTCTCAGGAGGAAGCAGAACCTTCTCAGGACAGGGCTACCTCAGGACAGATCTTTCACAATACACAATTTCCTCCCAAAGTTTACCAATCTAATGCAGCATTCTGTGCAGGATTTAAGGGACAGTTTTCAAGGAGGAGAGAACCAATAAGATTCATGCACTAACAATATCAGATAAAAAGCATCAGACTGAAAACATCCAGAGAGAATGGAAAACATGCACAAAAAGGACAACTAAATGGAAAGAGAGCATGCAAATAAAAGGTAGTAAAGCAAAAAAGAGCAAATAAAGGCAAAACAGCAGAGAAAAGAGGTCAGATAGAAATACTGGGAATCTGATAAAAGAAAAAAAGACATTTATAGTGAGAGACTCTGCATGTAGAATCTTTCAAATGCATTTCTAATATTTCTCTGTTTGTTCTGGTTCAACTTTAACAATGCAAGTGGTAATTCAGTGAGTAGAGACCTAAATGTATAGGAACTAAATCCCTCAATTTTGGAGGTGTTTTGAATTTTTTCAAGAAGCATACAGTACCAGTTTGAATAGCACTATCTTTCTATTAACAATCTACTTATTAAACTGGAGCGATAGCTCAAAAGCATAAGTGCCTGGCAAATGCAACGTCCTGAGTGTGATCCCCAGTACAAAAAAAAAAAAAAAAAAAAAAAAAAATCCACTTCTTAAAACCTAGAAAATAAATTTCTATCAAATACTTCCTAGAAGACTAGAATTCTGACTTCAGCCTGAATTTCCTGGGTGAGCCCCTCCTATTCTCCCCTCGTTTTTCTCCTACTTCGATCCTTTACAAAGTCAGCCCTGTTGATGACCTTGTTGAAGCAGGGCTTTTCCTTGCTTCTTTTCCCTGCCCAGGCAAGTATCATCCCATTCTTGATTCAGTGGTCTAATTTCTTTTTCAACAATATTCAAGGGGAAAGTTTATAATTTCAAACTGAGAATATTTTCCAAAGGCTGTGCATACCTGGCCCTGGGTGCCTGGAAATAAATGTAAGACACGATTGCGGGTTCTGGGCCAATTACAGAAGGGAGTCCAGGGGATATTTCCAATGCGGATGCTTAGAAAAACATTTTATTGGTTGCGTTCCTGATAATAGCTATTCTTTCTGAGATAAAATGGAATTTCAGCATTGTTTGAATTTGCATTTCTTGAATGACCAACGGTATTAAATAGTTCTTCATATACTTATTTGCCATTTCTAGTTTTTCATCTGTGAAGGATTTATTCATTTCAAATGCCCATTTTTTGATTGGGTCTTTAAATTAATTTGGGAAATCTGAGCTTTTTGTTTAGTTTTGTTTTGTTCATTATATATTCTAGATAATAATCTTTATATATTCTAGATGGTAATCTTTTCAGGATCAGCTGGCAAATAAATTTATTCTCACATTGTGGGTTGTCTGCTCATTCTATTAATGGTTTTGTTTTGTTTTGTTTTGTTTTTTTGGTAGAACCAGGGATTGAACTCAGGCCCTTGTGCTTGCCAGGGAAACGCTTATTCCACTGAGCCATCTCCCCAGCCCCTATTAATGGTTTCTTTTGCTGTGAAAAAGCTTTTTAGTGAGATGAGATCCCAGTTGTTGAGTCTTTGTGACATGGCCTGTGTGACTGGGTTTTTATTCATAAAGTTTTGCTTATACCAATGTCTTCAAAACTTCTATCTATTCTCTTTCAGGTTTAGTTTCTGTTTTCATGTTTAGATCTTTGATCCATTTTGATTTTCATTTATTGCACGGTGAAAGTCATAGTTTTAATCTTCAGCATGTGAAAAGCCAGTTTTTTCAGCACCATTTACTAAAGAAGATATTTTTCTTCCAGTGAAGGTGTTTGGCTTCCTCATTGAAAGAAAGGTAACTACCATAAATTGGTTAAGTATGTCTGGAGTTTTTTCTGTTTTGCTTTGTTTTTGTGGTACAGAGAATTGAATTCTAGATTTTGCACTTGCAAGGCAGGCACTTAAGCTGCTGAACTATCTCACCAGCTCTGGCCTAGAGTCATTTCTACATCTTTGAATCTGTTCCATTCATCCTCAGGTTTAAGGGTTTTTTTAGTTTTGTTTTGTTTTATTGTCAGTATCATGCTGGGTTTTTTTGTTTGTTTGTTTTTGTACTGGGGCTTGAATGCAGGACCTTGCACTTGCCAGGCAAGTACCTAAGCAGCTGAGCTATCTTTCCAGCCCCAGTAACGCAGTAGCTTTATGATATAATTTCAAGTCAGGAATGATGCTATTGCCTTGCACAGAATTGCTTTTGCTATTCTAGGTCTATTCTGGGTCCAAATGAATTTTAGGATTGTTTTCTATAATTCTGTAAGATATGCTGTTAGAATTTTGATTCGGACTGCATTAAATCTGCACAACAACTTTGGAGGGATAGCCATTTTCACTGTGTTTCACTCTCTCCCCAAGAGCAATGGGTGTCTTTCCACTTTTTAACATTCTCTTCAACTCCTATTTCAGAGTACTGTAGTTTCCAATGTAGAGCTCTTTTACTTCTTTTGTTAGATTGATTCCTAAGTATTTCTTTTTTTTTTTTTTGATACTATCGTGAAAAGTGTTGTTTCCCTAATTTCTGTCTCAGTGAATTTTTTCTTAGTGTACAAGAAGGCTATTAATTTTTGAGTGTTGACTTTGTATCCAGCTCTGCTACTGAATTTGGTTATTAAATCCAGAAGTTAATCCACCAATAACGAATGTCATCAGGACTATGGAGAAGAGGGAACCCTTCTCTACTGTTGGTGGGAAGGTAGGCTACTGTAATCACTGTGGAAATCAGTGTGGAGAACTCTCAAAAGACTACAACTAGAGCTTACATTTGACTCAGATAATCCCCTTCTTGGTATTCTCCTGAAATAAATAAAAGCATTATGTCACAGTGATATTTGCACCCCCATGTTTATACTGGCACAGTTTGCAATAGCTAAATCTTGGAAACAAGCCAAATGCCCATTAACTGAAAAACAGAAAAGATATTGGTCTTTTTATATATACAGTAGAGTACAACTCTGCCATAAAAAGTATAACATTGAGACATTGATAGGTAATGGACGCACCTAGAGATCATACTCTTACGTGAAATAAATCAGTCACACGTACAAACCCTGCATTGTCTCTCTGGTATTAGAAGTTGAAAGTGTAAATGAGGGCAAAAATATATAATAGATTGTGAAACAGGAAGAAAATGCTCAAATGGGAAGAGAAACTAGAAAGGGGGAAGGAAGAAATAGAAAAGTAACAAATGAGAAAAAAATGGAAACAACCCTTTTGTAAACAAAGAAGGAAGGAGGGGGAAATGGAGGGTAGGGGAATGGAGTAAAAAAGAATCAAGTCATGTCACGTACAGGTACAAGTTCCCTATGACTGTTATCATTATGTATACTTAAAATGTACCAATCAACTTAATTAATAAAATTTTAAAAGAAGAGCATTTTCACTTAAAATCTTATTGTACTTTAAGTAGGCTTTTAAAAAATCCAATGAACATTTATTTCCAGACACTTCAGCTTGCCTACTAGGCCCTTCCCATTTCCTTCACTCTTATAATAACCATACAGTTTTTGCATACATATTTTACAAAGCAAAATCTATAAATACACAGCTCTCACCTACAATGTCCCTCCTGCCCTTTATGGCTGCTGGCACAACTGAAGGAATTTACTGCTTCCAGACCCTCAAAAAAAAAAAAAAAAAAAAAAGAAAAAAAAAAAAAAAAAAGCAATCCAAAGAAAGAGGCAATGAAGCCATTTAAATATAGCTATAGCAGGGCTTGGCAATGTTATAGCAAATTAAATTTTAATGAGACACAGAAAGTGCTGAACCTTCAGAAAGTTTATCAGAGGAAGGGGCATCCAAAGGACACAAATGCCCCAGGGCCTAGGTGTAGGCACAGAGGAACGGCTACATGCCAGGGCTACTCAAGGTCAAGAATTTGCAAATTACACAGACATCCAGATGTGGGAAGAGCAGCCCTCTGCAAATATGCTAGCTTTTACCTCAACTGCACAACAAATAGATGCACACTTCTTGAAGGCTCAGAGAAAGCTGATAGGTAACAAGGTCACCTCTCTGAGTCAATAGAACATGCTGAATAGACAATGCTGCTGACCTAATTATAGCTCCCAGCCCAAAACCCAGTGACCCCAAAGCTGCCAGTGTGTCTCCTGAGATGTCCTTCAGGGACAGATTCACCTATGGACCCTGTATAAGAAATCATAAACGTGCCTCTCCAGATTCACTCCAGGCCCCTGCTCTGTGCCTTGGAAGGCTGCATGAGTCTGGTTCCCCTGTATTCTAGCTCTGTCCCAGCTGAATGCCTTTGCTACCTGCTTTACCATTTACCAGGGACACGGCACACTGGCCCAAGAAGCATGGGAGTCTTGTGAGTTTATCATTCCAGCTGACACTTGATCAGGACACAGGGCTTATCCCTAGAACAGAAGTCATCAAGGCGAAAGACCCAAGCCAAGGAGCTGCTTCCAGGACTAGCCAGCTCCAGAGTGCCCTTCTCACCCTAAATCTGTCAGGCAGTTGGCAGGACACTCTCCCTCCAGAGCCAATATTTCAATGAAATATTCAGAAGCAGAAGCATCCATCACAATGACATATCCTGACTCACAAAAATTGAGATGTCTAGAAACAACCATCTGAGTAATGTCACTTATATCCACTGTCACTTTCTGAAATGATCCAGAGAGAAAAAGATAAAGGTATAACTTTCTATGAATTGGTAAGCATGAGTCTACCTACTCCCTAGAAATGGAGAAGTGTTTTCTCAGCTTTCATCGCTTCCTCTTTGACAGCCTGACCCTCTCTACATAGATTTCAGTTTCAACAGAACACTGGTCCAAGCTCTAATACCTCCAGATTTCCCACTTGTTTATTGAATCAATGATTTTATTCTTTTGTGAATTTTTCTTTTGTTTTATAAAAGTATATGAGAAAGACAACTCTGTCTTCTATCATCTGTGTCCCTAGGGTAAATATGAGGTGACCAGCATCACACTGAAAGCTCTGAAAGCTTTGCCATCGCTGCTTTAGGGGTTCTTTTCCTATGCTTATATTTTCAATGGTTTAGTTCTTTCCCATTTTACATTTTCATCAAACCACAGAGAAGACGCTTTCAACAGCTGCCATAAAAATACTTGAGATGCTTCATACTTAACCAAGGTAGCTTTCAAGGACCCCGTTTCTCTGTGGGTTCCTATTATATGAAAAGCCTACAGTCTCTGTAAGCGAAAGCAAGACACTGTTCTTACTACTTTAAGATTACAGAGCAACCTTTCTTAACAGCATCAGTTGTATAATCTCTATACAGGCAAACTACAAAAGGAAAATACAGTGCATCCAAGTTTGTTTCCAGGAACAAAACAACCCATCCTATCCCATGTATTTCTTCCCCACATGACTATTAAAATAAATTTTTAATTACTCACTGCTGTGGTTTGCATTAAGTATAGTGCAAAGGTCCATGTACTTAAGATTTTCTCTCCAGTCAATGATGTTACTGGTAAGTGCTGGAACCTTTAAGAGGTGAGACCCACTGGGAGGTCTTCAGGAGACTGCAGGTATTCTCCAAAGGACCCTGGCCTCTTCTACATAGGCCCACACCAACACATGTACACAAAAAGTCATAGTAGCCAAAATATGGAAGCCCTACTACCCCAGAAAATGTTCGTCTTGATGAATGGTAACTAAAATGTAGGATAGATCCATATAATGGACTATTATGCAGCCTTGAAGAGCAACACAGTACTGATACACGATATAACAAGAATGAATCTTGAAAATATTATGCTGAGTAAAAAATGCAGACTTAAAAAGCCACATATCTTATGAGTTCATTTGTAATAAATGTCCAGAATAAGAAAACCCATGCAGAGAGAAAGGAGAGTAGTGATTGTTGGGGGCTGAAGGATGAGAAAATAGGGACAACTGCTAATAAGTATGTACAAAATGAAATAACTTGATTGTTGTGAACATATTTTTGAAACCAGTAAAATACAAAATGCTCAATTTTAGGATATATAAATTAATCCCTTTTTGTAAAAAAAAAATTCAAATGAGTCATAAGTAGATTTAAATACATGCAAATCTTTGTAAAACTCAAGGCAATCTATTAAAAACTTATCACCAAACTAATATAGACATATAAAATGGCAAATTGAAGCAAAGACCTCAAACGGTGACATTCTTTACATGGAGTCAAGAAGCCTCCCAAGAGAATTCTCTAAAAACTTATCACATCTGATATATCTACTAACTGCCCCTCTGAAGGCCATGATAATGTGCCCACTGAATGAGATTAGATTCCTTTTTCAAATGAAAATCTCAGGATAATTTGAGCTTGATCCAAAGAATTATATTCAGTGGCTGCTGATGAATGTCCTTAGCAAAGCAAAACTCATTCCAGGGAGGTTGTTTAATGAGTCATCATTCTTTAAAAAAACAAAAGTGTCATGCAAATCCCCTTCCCAAGTAGGCAGTGGGCCTCCACAGTATGCCCCTCAGCGCTGCCCCACAGAGCTCCAGACGCCACCTGAGGGATCGAAGCTGAAACACCTGGTCATCTCCCAGCAATGCAGGGTTTCCTAAACAGTTGTTCTGAACAGGAAATAGGTACATGCCAGATAAATCCTATGGAGAGTAATCTGTCAGCAAATACGCGGCATTAGTCAGCCCAGCTTCATAAGCATCTCACTTTGTGTCACTTCCTTCTAGGGCTTCATCATCCACAATTCTCTCTTCTGCCCACCTCTTTTAAACAAATGGAATAGTACAACAAGTACACTGGGTGTGAGGACATTCAGTTCTCTTTTTTGACCCAAACAGTCTGACTCAGCAGTCTGCACAGACACACAGTGACCTTGATATCTGACTGAATAAATTGACACTGAAATGTCTACTTCAGGAACCTCAAAAAAGCAAACTCCTTTCTCCTCAACATTTTCCACTGCATGGAACATTGAAGAAAACCCTGTCTTGTCATTTCACGCTTCTTTTATTTATTTTCAGCTGCAAGAGAATACTTCCTTATTAGAATCCATTACAAAGGTGGGGGAAGTAGCTCAACAGCATAAGCACCTGCCTTGCAAGCACAAGGTCCCAAGTTTGATCCCTGGTACCACACACACACACACACACACACACACACACACACACACCATTACATAATTCTTGAATAAATAGCAAGTTTTCAAAATAATACTTGATCTCATAAAAAAAACTTAAAATTAAAAAATAAAACACCTCTCAAATGAGCCAACCCTCTGTGAAACTGACTGGTTTTGTGTAGCCTAAGCCCATGTTTCAGAGATAGTATCAATTTTCACATTTATCTGGTGGTCCTGCCTTAAGAAAAAAATTTATTTTATGATATAGGGGGTACAGGGGGCGTGAGGGTTAGCTCAGCTGTTTAAGCGCAGGTTCCAGCAAACTGTCAGGCACAGGGGACCATGGTTCAATCCCCAGACCTGCACTGAAGGCAGCCTGAGCCAGCACCTCCCCCCAACACATACACAAAATCCTACTGTTATGGCCAGCCAAATAGCTCAGCGGATTAAATCACCTGCAAGCAGGCATAGGGACTAGGGTTCAGTCCCAGGGCTGTCATGCTTGTCCCACCCCCAGGGCACACTGAGGCAGCAATTGAGACTAGGCATGGTGGCGTATGCCTGTAATCCCAGCACTTGGAAGGCTGCAAACAGGCGGATCACTATGAATCCGATCTAGTAGTGAGAACCTGAACATTCTGTAGACCCTTTCTTAAAAAAAAAAAAAAAAAAAGAGTAAAGAATAAAAAAGATATGGGGGATAGAATCTTGTGCAAATTAGGCAAGTACTGTACTACTGTGCCACTTTTGTGGCCTTGCTAAATTTATTTTTATTTATTTATTTATTCATTTGCAGCACTGGGGATCAAACTCAGGAGCCCGCACTTGCCTGGCAGGCACTTATGCCCCTGAAATATATCCCCAACCCTCAATTTGTGATAACAAAAACAATCCCAGTGATTATGGAGAAAAATTTAACAATTTAGTCACTTCACTAACTTCATATCATAATAAAATTATGTTTTTTTTATTTTTTAAAGGCCATAAAATAGTAAAAAGAAAAAAAAATCCATTACAAACAATACAGAATTTCACTAAGCAAAATAATAGGAATTCAACAATGGTTATTATGTAACATACTGTGTGTTCAAATTAATTGTTCAGATTACCATATACAAGCATGCAAAATTGTTCAAAAAAAATTAAAGAGGGCTGGGCATATAGCTCAGTGGTCTAAACGCCTGCTTGGCAAAGACCTGGGTTTGATCCTCAGTACCAAATGAAATCCCTGCCTGGAACACCAGGCACACCTAGCTAGCCACCAAAACCAGGCATGGTGGCACACACCTGTAATCCTAGCACTGGGGAGGCTGAGACAGGAGGATCACAAGTCCGAGCTGTGTAGCAAGACTGTACCAAATAAATAAATGAATGAATGAATAAATAAATGATTTTTAAAAATTAGAAAGAAAAAAGCATTGATTGCCTTTCAATAGGCCAGCAGAAGTCAACAGTATAATTATCCAAAATCCAAATGTCCACAATACTGTGACTATACATATATATTTCTTTTTCCTCTTTCCTTTCTTTTCTCCTTTCCTTCATCCCAGTTGTTCCCTGCCTTTGAACAGTTTAAAACCTTCAAATAATTTTCAAAAATATTTTAGTATTCTGAATGCTAAATCTGTACATTTAATAAATGAAAATATAGACAGGCTCTCGCAAATAAGTCATAGGCAATGAACTCTACTGTTACAAAAGGATATACTATATATTATATTTTAATGAAAAAAAGTAGAGGCTGAATAGTACTTTACACTAAGATGAACACCATGGTAGAATGTCAAGTGGAAAGAACAGAGAAGAGCAGCGCACTCCCACAGGCCAGGACGCAAAGTCCAGAACTGCCGGCTAATCTCGATTGTCACTTTGACTGGGTCAGAGACTCGTGGAGAAGTGATTGAGCTGAGGGCCTTCGCCACACCTCCACATAGACCACTGGAGGCAGCTGGTCACTGGAACACAAAGTGGGGACTGCACCTAACCCCGACCTCTTCTCCCAGGCTCCCTCCCCTGCTCCCTGCATCCTGGATGCTCTGAGCTCAGCACTGTTCCTTCTCACGCCCTTCCACCATGATGCTTCTGCTGTGAAGCTGGCTGAGCATGGGTAGAAATGCCTGAAACTATGATCCAAGAATAAATTTCTTGGGGCCAGGGAGATGGCTCAGTGGAATAAGCGCTTCCCTAGCAAGTGCAAGGGCCTGAGTTCAATTCTGCAAAAAAAAAAAAAAAAAAGACAACAAGAATAAATTTCTCCTCATTTGATATGTGCATGTCATGTATGTTTGCCCCAACAGTTATAGTATTGCTGTATTTCATGTGTAACAGCACATGAGATGACAGAGCCCCCAATTCCTATTAGGCCATTCGTGATAGGCAGCTGACCAATGCTCTTCTCTTCATTTATGAAAGAAATAGTGCTTTATTCAGAGTCTAACATGGTAAATTTTGTTCCCTCATTGCTGTGTTTTTAACTCAAAAGCATCACAGCTAAGAGCTCCAGCAAAAGGGTGATAAAATGTGAATTTGAATTCTAGCTCTGCTAGGACTGGTTAGTGATTTGTACCAAAGTCCACGACCTCCCAATCTCAGTCTTTCTAAGATTGATAAGGTACTTCCTTCAGTGACTCATTAAAGGGTTTAAAAGGAGCACTCGACTCCATGCAGGGCCCTCTGAACAACAAATACGCATGTGTAGTATGACAACCATTGTTAATCTTTTATTCCTGTTGTGAAATACTGCACCATTTTTATTTTCTGTTGTTTTGTTTTTGTCTTTGCCCTTGTTTTTGTCTTTTTTCTCTTATAAATAAATGAATAAATAAGACATTCATGTAAAACGCCTAATGAAATGATGGCTAGCACATTACGTAATTATTACTTATCAAGATTATCATATGAATTTTTCCTACTGAATTCTTCTATGTATATATCTGCTGAATGTCAATCACATTACATCAGAGCAACATCAAGATGCAAATGCCCGCAGACACATCCTATCTGGCTCCTGTAGCCAACCTTACCAGTCAACAGAGCCAGCCTTGCCTATTATTCTAATTGTAACTGCAGCAAGATAAACTAAACTAGATTACTTGCGCCCTCTAAATCTGCCAGCAATTTAAAGGGGATACCTTGCTCAAGTGGAGCTGTATAAGCGACATCTGAGTGGTCAACTCTTCACACTGGGCAAACTCTTCAACTAGCCATCTCATTAATACCATCAGTAAAAATCACAATGTAAAAGAAATGCTGCAATAAGTCCATAAAGAGTACGGCCCTCTGCATCAAATCAGCATTTTTCACAGATTAGCAACCAATAAAAATACATTTTTAATGAGACATGTAAATAAAACATTGGTAAGACAGAAAAGAACACAAAATTCACCACTGTTACAGGGGAGGCATTCTGGTCATTTCCCTGGAAGATAATCATTGCTTCTGGGCGACCTACAATTATTCAGGCCCTCGAGTATGAGAACAGAAGTGAGAATGATGGGGACATAGGAAACCTGGCAATTTTGTACAAAGGTGAGGACAAAATGCTGAAGCCGCCATCTTCAGAGAGAAAGACACTCACTAAGGAGAACAGTTTCTCTTCACTCCTCTGCTAGCTAAGTTGGTTATTTTATCCTGTCTACCCTGAGTTACCACCCCTTGTCCTGACACACAGCAGGTCATTTTTAGATTCCGAAATAGAAACATGTAAAATGTGGGTGGAGAACTAGCGAAAAGTAAAAATGGATATTCCCAAGAGGTCGAAAGCCTGAGGTCTTAGGCTTTCTCTGCCCTTCATTATTTGCTCTTCCTATTCCCTTGGCAAGAAATGTTCTCTGGCCTGCCCTCATTACCAGATGTGCCTGACTCCAACCTAAGAAGTAGGCAGGTCAGGAATGGATTAAGAAGTCTGGCAAAGGCTAATCATCTTTCCTGGTGTCCGAGCCACATTAATTCTTTCCCACTCCAATGTGGCAAGTGCATGCCTTAATCCTCTGATGGCCATGATTGTCATTTCTCTGCTCCAATGTAAAAAACAGGCCCTTAATACCCTCCAGTCTCACTCAAAGCACCTGTCACAGAGTGCATACATGCACACCAGGTGCACCATGAGGACACGTACCTCATGACTCCCAGTACTCCCAATGACCCTGAAAATAAAATGCTACAATTCTCTTATTATTTTTATTGTCCTTAATATTATTTAAACTCCATATTTGGTTGTATCTCTATCTTTATCATTTTTCCCAGCATTCTTCTGGAACTGCAACCAGACTGAAATTACTGTTTTTTTTATGCAGTTCTTCCTCTTGGGTTTCTTTCTGGCTGGTGAGTCTTCCTCTAGTAGGTATGTTCTCCTGTTCAACTTCTACTTTCTTTTTAGAACTGATCTCAGATAGACCTGCTTCAGGAGGACAACCGAATCTTTTAGCTATAAATAAATCTTATTTCATATTTTTGTACCATCTTTATAGAAATCATATTTAATGTTGTTCATCATTCTCCTCTGCAAAACTACCTGTTTTTCAAGAAATTGAATATTATAGCAATGTCTGCACTTGCTATGAAATACAAAATACTCATTTGCTCCAGGAATGCCTCTGGATGAATACTACCCTTAAGAAGAAATTTTAACCTTTATTTTCAGTGTGTTATACATTATTTCTTTCACTGTCTTTTAGACTTTTAGCTAATTTATCTTTTTCTTTTTGTTTTTTTTAAAATGTATTTAGTACAGGGTCTTAACTACACAGATCAGACTCATAGTGATCCTCCAATTTTCAGCCTCCCAAGAGCAAGGGTTATAAGCACATGTCACCACACCCAGTCTCAGTGTGCCCTGGGGATAGGGCCAGCAGGGCATGCTGGGGATTAAACCCTTGTCCCTGCGCCTGCCTAAGCAGGAACTTTAGTCCACTGAGCTATCTGGCTGGCCCTCTAATTTATGGTTTTCATTCTCTGAAAAAAAATCAGTACTTCAGTCTATCATATATTATATTATATTTGAAAATGCCTCTAATTGATGGCTATTTAATCAGGGTTCTCATTGGTCTTAAAATACAAGAAATTAACTGAATGCTGTATTTAAAAAGTCCTCTGTCTACTTTTTTTTTTAGAACCGGGGATTGAACTCAGGCCCTTGCAATTGCCAGGGAAGCACTTATTCCACTGAGCCATCTCCCCGGCCCCGAACCTCTGTCTACTTTGATAACCATCTGAAGTATAGAGACCATCCAAATTTACATCTAGGCAAACTTTCAAATTAGAAATAAATTAGCATTTAGCTCCCTCCTTTTCCCCAGTGACATTACACACCATTAAAGAAGCCATTTCATATAATTTGCTGAAAGTATTTTTAGCTTCTTCATCATTCTCCATGGAAATTAATGACCCCCAAATTTTACATCTGTTTTGATTTGTTTTTGATTTTAGTAAATTGTTTTATACAACCTGATGCGAACTCATTTATGCCCAGGCTGATAGGTATATGTGAATATCCACTCGGCTGTTTCTATCAATGAAGATGACAAAAGCTGTTCAACCTTTCATAATGTGGTAATTATTATTCAACAAATAATTAAAACATAGTGTCTTCCGTAAAGTCACCAAACAGGCAGAACAAGAAAAGAATACATAAACACTGAGGGAAAGGAAGATGAATACATGATCAAGGGGCTAGAAAGATTATTCCAATTCTGAATATCTTTAAGTCTAAGCTTCTAAGCTGACTGTGAAGAACACACACATTTGAAAGGAAGTGAAACCCAAGGAGATGAAATAAATAGGAAATAATGAGTGACTGAAGCAAGGTATGCAAATTTGAGGGAAAAAGACTACAGGGTTACAAGGTGAATGAAGATGGGAATGAAAAATGAGAGGCAATACATATCCATGATTGTTTCATTTTTCTAATTATAAAATAATTGTAACTTAGACATTAACAAGTAATCAGAGCAGTTGCTAGGAATGAAGGGATCTAGAGAAAATCAATGCAACTCAACAGCCACTGCTTGAAGTTCTACTAAGTACAAGGCATCAAATTAAGAGCTCCTGAGTTGATCTTGCCCTCCAGAAAGGAAAGAATTATATAGCCCAGAAATAACAAAAACAAAGTCAATCCTGCATCCAAAAATCCATCACACAAGGAAGATTGAGATTTAGACAGTTATGTCAGTCTTCCTTTCTCCAGAGAAAAGACCCAGAAATTCTGAGGATGAGGAAAAAGCTGTCTAGTTAACCAATTCATCACAAGGATGCTAAAATACACACTATTCCATTTATAGAATAAAGCACATTAAATAAGCATACATCAAGTCTTATATTAACACACATGAAGTATACTTTCCCATTTCCATGGGTTGGGCTATGAACACAAACAATAAATCAGAAAAACCAGAACAAGCTCCATCAGCATTGAACGTTAATTATATAGACAGACATCCTGTGTGTCAAAAACTGATTGAGCATCTTCTTAGGAGAGAGAATATTTTTCATGTATCTACATCACTAAGATTTTAGAATAAATTTTACTCATTAAGAAGTTTCAGGGGCCAGGGAGATAGCTCAGCCTGGCAAGCGCAGGGGCCAGGGTTTGTTCTCCAGCACCACATGCCATGCTGGTTCTCCACCACCCAGGCATGCTGAGCCAGCCACCAAATCCAGACATGGTGGCTCACACCTGTAATCCCAGCACTGGGGAGGCTGAAACAGGAGGATCACTATGAGTCCAAGCTGAGTAGTGAGACCCTACACCA
>NW_004524624.1:13422496-13451408 GCF_000260255.1 Octodon degus | reverse complement strand
AAAAAGGACCCCTGAAAAACAATTTAGCCCTGGTACAGTTCCAATTTGATTATCAGTCAACATTTTCCTTTTTTCTTTTTGACTATATGTATAAGGAGCACCTTTAATTGCTTCAGACTATACTGATAAAATGTTCAAAAAAAGAATATGGTCAGAAATACATTTAAAGGCCCTTTTCTTAAGGAATTTACATTATCTGCATTTTTTTAATAAAGGCCATTCTGAAATTTACTATGTATCATAGTAGTTCTACTCAAGAAGTTCTCAGAATAGCACTCAGCAAATGAGTGCTATTCTGACTATTTTTTGTACAGCTTGAATAATTTTTACATTTTTAAGTGGCTGAGACATTTTAAATAATATTTTCAACATGAAAATGGTGTGAAATTAGAATTTCAATGATGAGATAAATATGATTTGCACATGGCTACCCCCACTATTTGCATACTGTCTCTGGTTTCTTTGCACTACAATTACAAAGCTGAGTGGTTGCAACAGGGACTTTTATCCTGAAACACAGCCTAAATATTTACTGTCCAATCTGAGCAAGCCACGTTTTCTCAGCATGAATGTTGTACAGGAATCACGCCTGTTTCTCTTCGAAGGAGGAGCTGAGGATGGTAAGTATGGAGTAAGCCGAGGTGGAAAGACAGGTTCCAGCCCTAGTGTTTCAGTCACCAGCAACAAAATCCACCAGATGACTTCATATATCAACTACAGTTTCCTTGTCCACTTGAGAAATGATTATTAATCAACACTAGCCAATCTGCAGCTTAGGTCTACCAGAGGCTGGATGGGCTCATTAGTTCTTGGCTTTTTGTTCTTAACTCCTTCCAGTACCTATGTGTGATGTGTTCAAAATTACACCACACAAGAGGTATTGGTCCTACAATGTCACAAAGGACAACTTAATCCTCAACTGCAAAACAAGGGTTTTGCTGATATCTGTCATTCTTAATGCCTTTTAAAGTTTAAATCCTTTTTAATATAATCATCCATTCACTCACTCTGCAAATCTCAATTGCACTCTTGCAATGTGCCAAGAAAGTCCCAGAGAACATGAACAGAATGTTGAACAAATGACTGTCTTTGAAAGAAAACAAACACAAATGTGTACCCTTGCATGTACTCATGTATGCAGTGTAAATTTTGATAATAAATATGAGTAGTGACAAAAAGCACTGCTCTCTGTAGAAGTGAGAGTTAAACGGAGGTTCGAATAGCAACAAAGACAGTCACAGAAGGATGAGGGCAGATGGAGGCACCATCTAATACTGAGGTCCCACAGAGAGAAGGCTTGGAGAGTTTAGAAAGCAGAAATAGGGGCCGTGTGGGCTGAAGCACCGAGAACAAGGCTGAACCCTCCACGGGCAGGAAAGGGAATGTGGATATTACTATAAAGCACCATTAAGTTTTAATCAAGGGAGTGATCCAATGTGATTTATTATATAGAGGGGGGAAATGGCAATTATGAAACTAGGAACTAAAGCACATTGTTCAGATAAGAATAATCATAGTTCCTTGGACTAAGGTGATTGTAGCAGAGATCCAGAAGCATGACAAGTTTTGGAAGTGGAGTTATACAGTTGGAGACATGTGAAAGAGCATGCAAAGAATCAAATAAAAAGAGCAGATTTCTAGCTGGAGCAATTAGGTATTGCCATTTCCTAGATCAATGATTCCAAGGAAAAGGTAGCTGTGGGAAGAAATTCAGAGACTAGTGTGGGGCATCCTTAGCATTTAGTTTCACAAGTTAATTAGACATTCTAGTGGGGCTGCTGAATATGTATGTAAATATGAGTACACAAGGTCCTGTGAAGCCATGACTATAGGTGCTGATTTGGAAATTATCTGTTTTAACTTAGCATTCATAGTCACAGAACACAAAAATTATCGGTGTAAGGAAAAAAGAGAGGTGCAAAGTGGGGAGTTCTGGGGTACTCTCACCATGGAGCCGTCACTCAGAGATGTGAGACCGGGTCCAAGAGAAAGAAGAGGCAGAGAAGACCAGGGCAGTTTGATATCATACTCAGGGATGAGGTGTTAAAGGAGAGGCTGTTTAGTGCTGGGAGTACTCAAGTAAGAGACCAGGGACCTCTGGGATCACCAGGGATCTGTCTTGGTAAAATGGTAGGAATTAAGTGAAATCAGAGTATTCATGACTGAAGGAAGTTGGGAATTTCAAACATCTCTGATGAAATGAAGGGTTAAAGGAATACACATATACTTGCAGCAGCTAATATGGGGAGGGGGACTTATAAACAAATTCCTCCAAAGCCACGAACTCCTTCAGGCTTTAGGTGCCCAATTTAAAAACCTTGGCCCACAGCAAAAACACACTGCCAAGATTAAGTTCTTTCACTGAACTGACTGATTCTTACACTGTTGGGGTCCAGCTATGTGACAGATTATGAGGGGCCTAACTCTGGATTTAAGCCCCAACCCCTCCCCACCCCACAGCCCTAAGGTCAGTGTGTCCTTGCTTCAGGGACAAAGAAGGAGGTATATAGAAGGCCACATGCCAGAATGCTAACAATTCAGGCACTCCTGAGACAAGATAGCATCTGCTAAGGACAGTGGTCAAAGTACAGGCATTTGAGTTTAGCAAAAATCTGTTTCCTTATTAATTTAATCTTTATCTACCCATTTTCCATGTTCCATGAACCACATGCTACCTCTGGCCCTACACTTCTTGCTAGCCAATAAAAGCAAGCCAACTGTGAAAATAGCCAAGCCAGTTCACTGACGGTGACTCTGCCCGGTCCCCCTTGTACTCTGTAATTTTTGTCTTTCTTTATTCTTTTTCTTCCCTATAGGTATCTGAGGGTCTGATCAGCCCCCAGTATTATATTGAAACAAAAATTTATCAATCTACAGGCTAGGCTACTTCAGTCTTTTATAAAATCTCTTGTTCTGCCCATGGAGGGTTTTGTTTGTTTGTTTGTTTGTTTTGTTTTTTGTTTTTTTCATTAGAAAGTATCTTTTTGTCCTAAAGTAGAATTACTTAGATTCAGAATGTCTTGGCTTAATTATGGTGAGTGAAGTCAAAATGACTCCACTGCTGCAGAGACTTCTCTGAGGACACTTTCAGACACCAAGATGTCTTCGCGAAGGCCAAGGCTCTGGGAGACTGTCTACCTTCAGAGGTTCAAATACGGTATCTTGTTTCCTAACTTCTTTTTCACCCATCTGGAGAGAATATCATTATCATAAGTTGTTTCACCGAGAGAGCAGCTAACACACTTTGATTCTTCCAAATTCTTACAGCACAGACTCCAATGTCATATGAACTGATTGTGTACCAGGATATCACACCATCAGACCCCAGAGTTAGAAGTTGATAAAGACAAAGTTGTGCCCAGGAGTCTTGATCATTTATATCTCTGTTTTCTTCTAAATCCCAATGATAAATTGCCCTTCAGTATATGGAGAAAATATCAGACTGGATAAGGCAAGTTTACTACATCTTTTAAAGTAATGGGAACATGTAAATAAATAAATAAATAAATAAGCAAAGAGTAGCTCTATTACGTTTTGCAGTTCATGGAGCCCCTAAAGATGTAAGTCAAAGGCAGAGTCTGGACCTGAAATGGGTAATTCCTGCTCTTATTTCTTCCAGCATTCACTTCCTAGTTGTCCCTTCTCCGGTCAGCGCCTACATCAAGGCCCAGAGCTGATGACAGCCAAGGTCCCTGCACCAATGGGAGTTCATATTTTGTAGACTGAAGAAGACAGTAGGCAAGAAAAGCAAAGAAGCATTTTTAAATGAATATTGTTCTTTTGAAATGAATAATTATAAAGAGGTCAGAACCAGAAAGCTTTTCCATTGGATGGTAAGGGGACAACTCGGTTAGAAAAGGTACTCCTGGAGCTGAGATTTGCAAATCAAGGTCATGGGAAGAGCTGAGGAAGGGTACTCAATTTCCATTTTTGAAATCACATTTCTAACATCAAGTTTAAAGCCACTAGAAAAATAACCTCATATGTGCAGTTTAGCATCAGTATTGCTAATAGCAGAAAAATAAATATAAACTCTCGGGATTGCCAGTAAAAGAGGAATGAGTCATTAGTTCTTTTATGATGTTTTTAGTGACTAATTAAGAGAGCAGGAAACAGAAGATAGCAATCACTTGTACTTTTACTGCCATGTCTAGGAATTACATCATCTGCCCAAGGTAGCTGTCCCTAGAGCAAGTCTATATTCCCAAAGTATCAGTCGGAAGTGATTAATCTTGTGAGCAGCAGGGTTCAGTTCAATTAATCTAAGTGTGCAAATTTCACACAGTCCCAAGAAAATGATCAAAATACAGAAAATAAAACTACCTGAGGTATTAAAAGTAACACAATGAATATGCCCGGCTGATGTGGCCAAACACCTTTCTGAATGTTAGCAGCTGATTCTGACAAGACTACTCAGAGTCTTTTTTAAAAGATTGACCAGTTGACACTTAAGTATAATTTGACTGATTTCATTAATATTTTTATCAACTTCACTACAACTCTCTAACAACTGGAAAAGGAAACAATTTTTCCCAGTGATAGACTATAGGCAAAATTCTGATACATCTTGCTTATGCTAACACAAAGGTAGCTCAAGGTGAAAGTTGTATTGATTCCCTGGCGACAGCCCATTTGTTGAGATTGATTCATCTTTGCCTTGGATAAAACACAAAGACAATGCAGGCCCTTTAATCCTAATTTGTACCAAATATGTTACATTTAGAAAAAAAATTCAGACTTACAGATTGATTGTCATATCCCCCCAAAAATTATAGTCACCTATAGAAATCAAAAGCCTATAAGAGCACCAAATGTGCCTTTTTATCCTTTTCTTTTTTCCTTCCCATTTCAGTTCTCTTACTTTGTCTCTTCTAGCTCCTGCAGTTCAGTTTTGCTATTAACAAAGTTTAAAATACTATAAAACCTTGCAAAACTGAAGTGTAACCTCACTAGCAATCATTGATCCAATTGCATACCTTTTGGTATATTTACTAGTAATTATGTTAATTACATTAACAACATTAAAGAGTATAAATATGCAAAACATTCAGCCAATCAAAAAGAATAAATAAAAGGTAGAAATAATACAGCTATGTGAAGACATAGGCCTAGGATTTGATGATGACTGAACTAACACTCCAAGGAGAAAAAAACAGTGAATATGAAATGACAAATGACAATCTGCATTAATCCATCCAAGAAAATCCAATTTTCCAAATTTCCAAACAATGAAGATAGGTGTTAAATTCTCTTGATGAAAATTTTCATTCTATGGCAATCACAGACTGTAATGAGAATACTGTGCTTCTGGTTTGGTTTTTCATAATGAGAGAGACAGAGACAGAGACAGAGACAGAGACACAGACAGAGACAGAGACACAGAGAGAGAAACAGAGTCCTAAGCATGAAGCATAGTTTCCAAAGCTTTACCATCACCTTAGATAATCATTTGTCTTTATTCTATCAGGTAATGAGAAAGGTTAATGAGAACACTTACCATTTCAAGGTCTTATTGTGTGAGAAAGATGAAGTTCAAACACAAAAAGTCTATATTCTCTCAATTTGATTGTGAAATTTAAAATGGTAAAGTACAATAGAATAAAAGGAGAAGGGGCAGAGGAAGAAAGAAAAGACAAGGTATAAATATAAGCTATTACACATAAATGATTATTGTTGTTGTTGTTTTATGTATTTGGTACAGGGTCTCACTACTCAGCTTGGACTCCTGTTTTCAGCCTCTCCAGGACTAGGATTACAGGACTGTGCCACCACGCCCAGTCTCTGTTGCCAGCTCAGCACGCACAAGGAGGTAGTGGGGAGCACAGCACATGGTAGAAAGAGTTCCTGCACTTGGCTAAGGAGGAGCTTAGTTCACTGAAGTATCTTGCTGGGCCTACACTTAAATGTTAATCCTGGATAAGCTACAATAAAATCAAACATTTATTGTATATACACTATGGTCCAAGTAGAGTGTTATCTCATTTAAATGTGAAAGCAATCTTATGAGTCCTATTATGATTCCCAGTTGCAGAGAAGAAAACTGGAGCAGAGAATTAAAGAATTTTGCCCATCATAGAACTTGTAAATAGCAAAGCCAGAAAGTAACAGTGGACGAGCGGGCTTCACAAAGGAAGTTCTAAGTTACAAGATATTCCCTGATGCTCCATAGGCAAACTTTAGTCCCTAGCTCTGCTCTGTGCCCTGTCTTGAAAAAGTTATCTCTCAAATTCTTAACAACTCAGTCATTTCTAGGATTCTGACATCAGACTGATCCAGCTTAGAAGTTACAGTGAAGGCTCACAGGAGAGTGATAACTGTTGTACTAAGAACACTGGTATCCAAATTACAGAACCTCTCGTAATGCTTGAAATCTAGATTGGTGCAGTTCAAAAGAAAGTAATCAGATCATTAACAACCTGCATAACAAGCCAACAAGGTATTCTGAAATAGGCCTTTAAAGTGGACTTTAAATGTCCTCCAAAGGTCATGTGCTGAAGACTTGGTCCCCAACCCGTGGTATTATTGGAAGGTGAAACACTGAACAGATGGGACTTTGTGAGGAAGTTAGGTCGTTGGGGACATACCCTTGAACAAAGAATACTGGGTCTCCAACCCCCTTCTTTCTTTTTCTCTCTTATACCCAAGAATGAGGTAAGCAGGCTTCCTCAGCCAACTGCTCCCAATCTCTTGGCATGTGATACCCTCTACCATGTTATACTACATTATGATGCAGTACTAAATCCCTTGCCAGGTGCCAGCATCATACTCTTAAACATCTCAGCCTCTAGAACTATCGCCCTCGGCAGCTCTTGCACAATAACAACCTATGGGCTCCAACTGGACAAGAATACAGAGAAACCCTTAAATCAGTACCAGTGCGCTGGCTAGTGTACCTTCAGAAACCTTAAACAATAGGAAAAAGAAAGTTGTGCCATTATGTAATCACTATCAAACACTGGCTACAATGGAGATATCAATGTGTTAGACATTGCCTACAATTGTAATTATAGGTAGCCTCCTGGAGAAAGAGGGCCTGTGGGCTGTCATTTTGGGAAAAAAACAATGAAAAGAAAAAAAGAGACATTTTTTCACATATAACAGACAGACCGTGAAAATTTTCAGAATATGAGACTCAGTCAGGATATCTATGTAGCCCCAATGAGCAAAAACCAAATTCCTTCTTAGAACATTTCCTGTAAGAAATATAAGATATTGGTGCAATAGTCTTTTTCTCTTCCTCCAGGCTATTTTTTTCACAAATAACAAAATCACGTTAATAAAAAATGAGCAATAAAACCTTGAATTATTTTAAAATTCTGAAACATTCTCTCTTTCCCTCTGTTGCCAAGCAACACACTTTTGCTATGACACAATCTAAGACCTTGATTAGCATTCTTAGTTGTATAGAAGGGATATAGAAACAGAACAAAGGTTATCGTGATTACAGAATGAAGTCTAGAAAAATAAATATATAAAGGAAAGAAAAGACAAACTGAAAATATGTAACAGTTACATGAGATCACTGGATTTTTACACTGGAAATAAGCCAATGGTTCTTCAACTTCAGAAGCTTCACGTCTGATGTTAATAACAGAGTGCTCTATGCAGTTACTCACACTGTCTCAGACATGTAACAACAGGGCAGTGTCACTCTTACTATGTGAGCTACAATTATGCTTTTTTTTTTTTACTGAATGATTTTTTTCACTAGGTTTTATTTCTTTCTTGAGTAAAAATGGCTGAAATTTACCTGCTCAAACTACTCAGGAACATCTCCCCAGCTGAGTTCAGTCCTCTGCATCCAGAGTCACATGCACAAATTCATCAACAATTAATTGGAGATATTCAAGAAATTACATCTATACTAATTGTATAGACTTTTTGTCATAATTCCCTAAATAACACAACTACTACTTACATAGCATTAACACTGTATTATGTACTTTCGGGAAATAATTTAAAGCACATAGGATGATATACACATATGATATGCAAGTAGTGCTATATTTTATAGGCGGGACTTAGGCATCCATGAGTTTTGGTATGGGAATGGGAGTCTTGGAACCAATACAATATCCCCATTGGATATTAAGGGGCAACATCATTTTTGTGACAAACAAAAAGTTACCAGTCTTTCATTATAAAACTCCAAAACTAAACACTTGATATGCTTGGTAGCCTTCTACATGTGCTAAAAAGTTGTATGCCCAAACTGTTGTGAAGCTTTAGACAATTAAAAGTTGTGACTACCTTGCTCATTGAATGCATCAAATGTACAAAGCCAATGGAAAGATCTGGAGAGTTGGGGATGCTTGCTACCACTAGGAGACACAAGGGGAAGAGGCAAGGGTTCAACAAAATATAGGAAGAGATGTAACTCATGATAACACAATTAATGACACCACATATAACAACATTCACTGAAGTTAATGTGCATGAATTGAGAAAATGTAACATAAGAGTGTTTATTTAAACAGTGAGATAGCCTGTCTTAAAAAAAAATGAAGAAGAAGGAGAAGGGGAAGAGAAAGAAGAAGGGAGGGGAGGAGAAAGAGAAAGAGAAGGAGAAGACAAAGAAGAAAATACAAGGAGGTTCCAGAACAGAAGTTTCTTAAGTCGAGAGTAGCCAATAACTCCTTGATGGTTATATGGATGGTATGTATGCTGGCCTAGAGGCTGGAATAAATCATTTTTAAAATATCACCTACTTTAGTGTTCTATCGCTTAGAAAAAAAAATATATATATATATTATATTTAATATTTCTTTTAAATTTTGTTAAACCTCATCAAGGAGAATAGCTCATTTAGGTAGCAATGTATCTTCATTCTCTTTAACACTTGCTTTTATCCTAATAAACAAACAAAAATAATAACCAAGAAATGGCAGAAAGGAGGCTTAAAACAAACTGAGCGAAGCTCAAAAAATATAAGATTAGTAGCACATGTAAATGAATATCCCAAACCAATATTTTCTCACAGCAGATCTAAAAGGCTTCCAATTCTGATGACAACATATGCAGTCATATTACAGAACCACAAAGCATAACTTTGCGTTTTGATCTACATGAATTGCTCTTCCTGAAGCTATTTGAGGACATACATCATATGTCCATCCAAACCCTGCTGGTCCTATGGAAGCCAAGAGGACATGTTTGACCCTCTTCCAAGTAGAGCAGACAACCCCTCGGCAGCTCAATTTACCATCTCACCAGCATTTCACGACAGGTGTTGGTACGTGGTTACAAGGCTGCCAAAGACAATGGTCAAATTAATGACCTGATATAGCTAGCCCAGTGCTGCACATAAATAACCCAAGCAAGAAACTTATTTGATCATATAAAGAAGGAAGGAAGGAAACAAAGGCAAGGCAAGGTGCTCCTCAATACCAGTAAAATAATAACAAATTATGTTTTAAAAATCTACCATTCTAACTTTGGATATATTACAAGCAAGTTACCAAGAAAACTAGAAATATTACTTCAGTCTCTCCTTGGTATGAAGTTAAAGTTTCACAAATGCAAAACTATAGTTATCATTTAACTCTCTAAGAAAAAAAAATCTGCTCAGACCTAAGGGACTAAAAATTGTGCTGAATTTCTGAGACAGTTATTGAGAAAAATAAAATGAACACTGACCAAGTCCAATGAACCCTATTTTTTAAAATGCCCACCTGGCAGATGACATTATCTCAATATAGAAAATTCTAATAAATCCACTATAAATTAACAGAACATAAATTCAGGAGTACAGGATATTATATATATACATATATATATATGTATATATAAACTATACTTTATAAGTAATGAATAAGCAGTTTAGGAATGAAAGCAATTAAAAATCATTTTCTTGGGCATCAAAAAGAACTAAATGTGGGGCCCGGGAGATGGCTCAGTAGAATAAGCACTTCCCTGGCAAGCACAAGGGCCTGAATTCAATCCCCAGTTCCTCAAAAAAAAAAAAAAAAACTAAATGCTTACTAACAAATATAATGAAAGTACAATATAGATTGAAAAATTATAAAACATTATTGAGAGAAATTAAAGATCTAAATACATGGAAAGACATCCTATGTTAATTCGTCCAAATATTGACGACTGTCAAGCTGACAATACTCTTGTTCAAACTCATCTATGTATTAAACAAAATTCTGATCAAAATATCAGCTACTTTATTTTTACAGAAATTAATAAACTGACACTAAAATATATATGTGGAGAGTCACAATACCCAGAATAGTCCAAATAAAAATAGGGATAGAACAAATTTGGAAGTCTAATATTTCCCAATTTCAATCTTATTACCCAGCTAAAGAGATTAAGAGAGTGTGACATGGGATAAAAAGAGCAGCACAGTACAGAGGCCAAAGGAATGGAAATAAGAATCAGAAATAAATATGTCTTTACAGTTATAGTCAGTCATTTATGGGATCTCAACCCAATCATTGGGGAATAGTGTTGGTTTGGTTATTTATTTATTTATTTATTTATTTTTCACTTATGCATTTGGTACACGGTCTTACTACACAGCTCAGATTCATAGTGATCCTCCTGTTTTTGGCCTCCCCAGCACTGGCATGACAGGTGTGTGCCACCAGGCCTGGACTAAATCACCAGCTCAGCATGCCCCAGGGGCAGGGCCGGCAGCATGCAGAACCTAGGATTGAACCCTAGTCCCTGCATTTGCCAAAGCAGGCACTTAGTCCACTGTGATATCTCACCAGCCCTTGTTTAGTTTTGTTTTGTTTTTTGGTGGAACCGGGGATTGAACTCAGGCTCTCGCGCTTGCCAGGGAAGCGCTTATTCCACTGAGCCATCTCCAGCCCCCCTTGTTTTGTTTTTAAAAATTATATTGAGACATCTGTATACTTACAGGCCAGCAAATGAATTTAGACCCCTACCTCACACCACATACCAAAATGAACAGAAACATAAGCGTAAGCATTAAAACTATGAAACTCTTAGAATAAAACATATGCATAACTTGGATTAAGAAATAGTTTCTTATCTATAATATCAAAAGCATACTCATAAAAAGAAAAAAGACAAATTAAACTTCATCAATATTAAAAATGATTTGCTTCAAAGAACACTATTAAGAAAGTTAAAAGAAAACCTACAAAATGCAAAAATAATAGAAATCATACTTGACAAGGAACACATAGCTAAAATATACAAGGAAAATACGTTTCTAATAAAAAGACAAACCAATTAAAATGTACACAATGCTTAGATACCCATCGAAGGAAGATACACAAATTATTCATAGCACATCAAAGGCTGCACAATATTATTATTCATCAAGGAAATACAAATCAAAAACAATGAGACGCATCTCTATACTCATTAGTAAGCTTACAGTAAAGACAGAGAAGTGAATTCAAAGTCAACTTGGGCTATATAGTGAGATTCTGACCCAAAACAACAGCAACAGAAAATACAGACAATAAAAAAGGATGTCAAGGGTCTGAAGAAATTATGAACTCTCATGCACTGCTGGTGGGAATATAGCCATTGGCAGTTTCTCATAACTTTTAGCATGGATCATACAATTCCACAACTATACTTATCCAAAAAGCATGAAAATATATATATATATATATATATATATATATATATTCATATTATCAATATTCATAATAGCCAAAAATTAAAGCAACTATCAATTGGTGACTGGGTTTTGAAAATCTAGTACTGTATACGCCTACAACATACAAGCCACTAAAAAAAAATATGAGCCACTGATAAATAGGAATAAACTACTGATACATACAAAAAGATAGATGAATCAGAAAACAAGTGAAAAAAGATGGTCACAAAAGATAACATGGTATATGAATCTATTTATTTGAAGTATCTATAAGAAAATTTATAGAGACAGAAAGTAGATCAGCGGATCCTTTGAAGTTACTGGGGAAGTTGGAACATGACTACTAATGAATAGGATGGTAGATGCAAAAATTATTATTATTTTTTTAGGAAAGGGTCTACAGAGTGTTCAGGGTCTCACTACTAGATAGGACTCATAGTGATCCACCTGTTTACAGCCTCCCAAGAGCTGGGACTACAGGTACACGCCACCATGCCCAGGCTCAATTGCTGTCTCAGCATGCCCCAGGGGTTGGGCCAGCACAGCAAGCCCAAGGATTGAACTCCAGCCCCTATGCCTGCTTGCAGGTCCTTTAATCTACTGAGCTATTTGGCCAGCCCTGCAAAAGTTATTTTACAGAGATAAGAATGTTCTGACATAGTTTGTGGTAGAAACTGTACAACTCCTGGAATACATAATAAAAGCTATTGAACCGTACACCTTACATGAGTGGATTTAATATCAATTCTTTCTTAATAAAAATATCAAATAAAGGAAGAAAAAAGGAAGAGACAAAGGTGGGAGGAGAAAAGGAAGAGGTATCAAAGCCATCTAGCAGCCTAAAGGTACAACCAGCTCTGGAAAATCATTTCTAGAAATAGAAAGACCCATCTCCTGACAATATTCTTTACTCCCCAGTGTAGTCATTACAGAAACGTGTGTGGCAGAAAGCAACAACACTCCACATAGAAGCACATGCCACTTTAGGCTTGCAGCTTAGGTCCTGGCTGAGAACATCAAATTGCAATTATTACTTGGCCAATATTTTTTCTTTTATGAAAGTAACTGTCCTGTAAGGTGACAACTGCTGCACCAAAGATGGAAGAAATGATTCAAATTTTCAGAGGTGAAATGGAATTATTGAAGGATATTTTTCAAAACTGCATAATTCAATGCCTGACATGCTATTATTCATGGGCCAAATATGACCTGCTGCTTGAGTTTGTAAAGAGAACACCATGCATTCATTTACATATTGTTTGTGTCTGTCTTTGTACAGAATAGAACAGTTTTTAAAGAAACCTATAGAGAATGCAGTTTAAAGTAGTTACTATCTGGCCCTTTACAGAAATAAAAAGTGCTGATAACTTTCTAGCAAAATGATTGATTCAACTTTTCAAGATAGAGCTTATACACCAAAATGAATATTCTCAACTCTGAAGCATTCACTTTATTAGGTGGCTTTTGTTTGTTTCCATGATACTAGAAATGTGTGCGACATTCCTAAAGTTCATCATAGGGCCTTCTTTATGGCCTGAAATGCATGCTCTCTAATTGACTACCCAATGGAGACCCTGGCCCTTGTGTGTGGGCAGACAGCTATTTGGAACCAAGATGGCCAATCAAGGTATGTAAAACTATCACTAGTTTAAAATCAGGTATGTCTCTGAAAGCAATTCATCTGGCATTGCCATGAAGCATATAAATTTTCTTTAAGAGCAATTTCAAATAACTTCCAAAAATGATTTTGAGTAAGACAGCATCTGTGAAATAATGGTTGAAACTCCACTGTCTTATTTTGAAAAATAAAGCTCATTGGATGTCTAAATTCTGATATATTGGTTAAATCCATCGCTTTATTTTCTAGTCACATCTCACATTGGAAACTTAGGATACATTTCTTATCAGTGGGTGGGAAAATGTGGCTGATATGCCCTGAATATTATGTGCCAGGAAAACAGATTTACAAAGACATTAACTCTCCATGGTTCAATTATCCATGATGGGTTCCCTAATAGCCAGCGGGTCTGCACTGCTCCTTCCCTGACATGGTCCAGAAATTCATTCTTCTATAAAAGCGAAGTGTTACAGCCCAGTGCTTCTCACAGGGAGTACTCCTTTGTGCATGACTGCACAGAAAAATAGGGTATCCTTGCATTTCAGAGCCTTTGCCAGTCTTCTACCTAAGATGCTGCATAAAGATGACTCTACTAATTTTTAAAGTTAGGGATTATTTTTATGTACGTCAAAGCATCTTGCTATATGCCTTAAATATATACAATATCAATCAAAATTTTTAGGTTGGGTATTACTATTAAAATAATAAATACAAAAAATACCTTTTCTTAACCTTCATTCTAATGCTTAGAAAAGCAAATACAAGATGCATCACCTGGATTGTATTTATAGGATAGTAAGAAATTAAGATTACTTAGAAATGTAAGAGTGAAAAATGTATAATTCAGCAAATTTATTCTTATGTTTCCAAATATTTTAACATCTTCTTGCCTATGCCTAATTTAACAACAATTTTAATTAAGCAATTTATCCTTACTGAACCTTTCCATAGTCTTTATTTTTCATAGAAAAATACCTCATAATTATAGTTCATCAACCATGCACTGTTTCATTACATTACAAACTTACATTAACAAGTACAAACAACATACACAGGCTTGAGAATACACAAGCTAAATTCTAGCAAGCAACAACTTATAAAGGGGCCAGTTCACAACACAAGAGCTCTGAAAAAGATGGACATTGGTTGATATATTTTATAGAAAAAATGAACAGTACTGGTTGATTCATTGACTAGTTTATATGGAAGCGAGTAAAATGCACCAAGAACACAGTAAGCGTGTATGTGTTACGCAAATGCATGAGACCAAAGACTTTTTACAGCTTACAATTTAAAGTGCCAAGAGCAACACTGCACACCAGCTGATTCTATCAGTATCCACCTGAGTCCAAAACCACTTCCGACATTTCTCTGTAGAGAAACATTATCTCTTATTCATAAGCTTGTGCCTGTTATTGATATACCAGGAAAGGAAATCAGAAAAGAAGCACAGAAAACATGCATTTTCATGAAACAATCCATATTATTTGTTTTGAAAAAAAAAAGAGGCCACAGTCTAACTCAGTGGACCACAGATGGTGTGACTAGCAGGAAGGGGGAGTCGAGGCTTTGAGGACGATGGAGAAGCCACTTGAGGGCTAAACAAGAGACCCTACATTCTTGAGCACCTATATTTTCCCCCTCCAGATTCATGAAAAATTTCATTACATGCCAATTTTTATAATTAGAAGATAAAAGGAGACTATCAATGGAGATCAAAATCAATGGATATTTTGTTAGGTCCAGCCATTCTTCGCTGTTAGGCAAGGCATCGGTAGCTTGCCCTATCATTAAGTGCACTGACATTTTGGATGTATGATCTTCTAGAATGCCATTTAGTTACGGAGAAGAAATAACGAAGTACAATCTCCTTTCTCAGAAATGTCTGAATTAATAAGCTGTATGCAATAAAAGGAATATTAAGTGAAAAATTACTGGAAAACAACTACTCTCTAGGTAGTTTCTTTTCTTTTTTTTTTTTTTTTTTTTTTTTTTTTTTCAGAACCGGGGATTGAACTCAGGCCCTTGCACTTGCCAGGGAAGCGCTTATTCCATTGAGCCATCTCCCCGGCCCCTCTATGTAGTTTCTTGTCCTACTTTATTTTTGAAATTATATTTGTCCTTCCTCAAAATCACTGTTAAAAAAATAAGCTGTTTTCAATTGCACAAAGTTATCTTACTCAATTAGTATAAATTATTATATCTTCTTTTATTTTAATAGTTTAGTATTTTATCTTCATATTACCCAAGGCCAATTTCATATTTCTTAAATCTCTATTTTTAGCTTATATGGAGGATGTCTGGTTTAAAGGAGCCCTTTAAGGAGAGAATATAATAGTGGAGTACAAAAGTTGAAGCAGAAAACAGTATATAAAGAGATTATTTGTGCCTATAGAGACAAATATATCCATACGTGAAAAAAAATCTCCAAAGAACATTAGCATCAGACTGGGGAGATAGCTCAATGGCATACGTGCCTGCCTGGCAAGTGCAAAGTCCTGAGTTCAACACCTGGTACCAAAAAAAAAAGAACATTACCATCTCAGAATTCCTTGAATATGTCTTGGCTTCTGATTCCCATGTGTCCATGTGTTCTTTTTTTTTTCTTTTTAAAGAGAATACAAAAAAAATGATAATTTAAAAAATAGAAACAATACAGAATTTCACCAAACAAAATAATATGAATTTGACAATATTTGTTATAATGCATAAGGTTGTCCTTAAATTAGTTGCTTAGATTATCAGATATGCATGCAAATTTGGAAAAAAGTTACAAGAAATTAAAAAAAGAAAAAATTGAAATTGAAAAAAGAAATCCTTTCCATAAACCAGCAGAAATCAGCAGTACGGCTATCCCATGTGTTCTATGCATACGGTTTCTTCTATCCGCCAAGGCCTTTCTCATCTGATCTGGTAATCTCATTTGTCTTCTGAATTAACCTAAATTGTAACCTTAGTGAAACTTTCCTTCTTCACCTTATCACTCCCTACTCTTTGCTTCCAGAGACCACTGCTTACATTTAGCACAATGCACTATAACAGTTTCTGATTCTGCCACCTCTGCTATATTTTAGTCCCTCAAAGGCATATGGCATATGTTTTATCACTCCAGGATCTTTCTTTTCCTTTCATATATATATATATATAAGAAAGTTTTATTCTGAAGTGTTCAAGGTTATAGTTTCCATTTTCAAGTTTGTTTTAAGCTGCTCTTTCTCACAGGGAATACTTAGCATTCTATTTGCAACCATAATATATATTCCATTAAGAATATTTTGACCGAGAAAAAAATTTATGGGCTGAACTTTATCCTTATTTTTTTATTGTTTTTGTTTTTGTTTTTGTTTCTCAGCAATATTTTTTCACACAAGATATATCAGACAAGACACCATATGTCCCTTACCTCAGCAGGAACAACTCAGTCTGTAAAACAAATGTGATGACGCTGTCCCTAAACTGGCTTCCCTAAGAAACCAATAATCAGGCAAACCTAATTAAGAAAGAAATCATTATGGCTAACAAAACAGATCACCAGGTCATATTCCCAGATGTGTGTCCAGGTGTCTGCCATGATTTTCTTGTGCAGTATAATAACTGCACACCGTACTTTACTCGCTGGATAATTAAGAGGTACAGCATTGAGCTGCTATAGAGACCATCATTATTTTGAGCTTTGTATTTCTACTCCATATGTTTCCTCCCTGTCCAGACATTTATGCCTTTAGGCAAAAAGTACCTTTCCAATACTATCTTTCTCATGCAATCAGCACACATAAATAAAAAAGGGAACCAATTATCTACTTATTTTGACTTTTTTCTTTTTGCGGAACCAGGGATTGAACTCAGGCCTTTACGCTTGCCCGGGAAGCGCTTATTCCATTGAGCCATCTCCCCAGCCCCTTATTTTGACTTTTAAACATAACATTCATTTATTTGAAAGCACCAATAAGGTGTATCATGGCTCATGCAAAGGAATCTTTCAAAACCAGTCAAGCTGAAGTTAAAAATTAAATATAGAGAGGAAACTTACAGTTCTAAAATGCAAACTGTGAAACACCCCCAGACCAAGCTAAACTGCTATTGCAGGTAAGGTTAAAAATGAGACCCTTTAACACTTACTGGCACCACCTCCAACCTAACTTTCAAGGAAGATAACCTGCCAAAGGGAAGGCAGCACAGACAGTCTTAGATGTGGGCAGCTTCGCCATACATCACATAGGACTTACGAATTAAAATCCAAAACTGAAACTTTAAATTTATCCCAATTTACATTCTGTTTCACAGATCAGATGACTAAGCATTGCTATAATTTTATTCATTCCAAATAAATCTATTGATTTAGTGGAATATTAGTAAAAACCCTAGAAAACTATTTTATAGATATCAATAAATCAATTCTAACATTTAGGTGAGAAAAAAAAATCTCAAATAGCCAAAACAATACCCAAAAATAATATTGACTTATACACTCAATACTGACTCATACATCCAATTTCTACAATTTCCACAATTAACCCAAAGCTATAATAATTAAGACAATATGAAATTAGCAAAACAACAGATATGTACATCAATGAAACAGAATGGCACCCTCAGAAACAGATCTTCACAAATGTAATCAATTAATCTTAACAAAGAAAAGTCAATCCAGAGAGAAGCCATAGTCCATTCAACAAATGTTGAGACTTAGCCACTGACTTCACATCTTTCATGAAAAATTAACTCAAAATAAACCTTCCATCTAAATACAAGCCACAAAAATCCACTCAGTATACAATTAACATCTAGATGGGGTTTGATACGCATAGCAGAGTTATGATATGCATAACAGCCGAATCTCACCTATAGCTTGGCAGCTAATGGAAAACCTGAGGATGCAATATAGACATTTATGCATCACTTATAAGCAAGCATCAACCAAAATTATTTACCGACACTGATTCTCTCACATAATATTCCTGCATATAACATGTAATGTTATATGTTAATATAATATTCCTATAAGATAGAGTTTACTACCATCTTTTACAGTTGAGAAAATTAGGGCCCAAGGAAGTTATATAAGTTTTCTAAGGTCATAGAGGCAGCGAGTGGAGAAAGCAGAATTTGCACCCCGTCTATCCCCACAGCCTGCGCTCATCACAACATATACTAATGGCAGCTTTTTCCCTAAAAGGATGATTTAAGAAAACCAGCTATTGTCAGCCAGCCCTAGTCCCCAGTACCTGTCCAGCCTCACTGGACCTGCTTGGTGCCACATTACGCATGCTGCGCCGCACTGCTGTCTGCGTGCTTTCGCCTCAGAATTTCAATTATGAAACGTTCCCATACACGTCCAAACCATTCGTGATAAGGTCACATTTATGAGAAAAGACTATTTTTGGTTGTTCTATTTTCAGTTATTAGGCCCTGCTTTATGCCAGAATTGAGGCAAAGAAGAAAAGAAAATCACTTCAACAGCAACTTTTTATACTTGAAATAAATATTCTTTAATATCCAGTCATTAAAAGTGCATTAGTCTCTTTTCAAGGGTTTCCTAGAGTGCCGAATAATAAAAATTTTAAGAGGCAGCTCAATCTCTATTTGGCCTAGATCCTAGAGTCTAGAAATTCAAGCAAATGTTATCTGTCTCCCTTTTTCCTTTAACCTCCTGGAAAAAAAAGCAGTTCCTAGAAGAAATCTCATTGTTTGAAGCTTAGGTAATTTTAGCTGTGTCTCATGGCAGCTCAGAAAACCTGCTCTCAAATCACTGACAAATCTGAACCTTACAAAATAAGACTGAGGATCCCACCTGCCACGCAAGCCATGCTAAACCTGCTCCTACAAGGTGCAAGATGATGTAGGCAAATCAGATATATTGGCCTGACACCCTAACAACAGCAACTGGGTTCTGTAACTCAGTGAACTTGAAATTGTGAAGTTGTGAGCATACCCAAAAGCATATCTAAGTGCTAACTTTTTCTTTTAGAAACAAGAATGGCCAACATTTGGAAGCTGTTAGAGCTGACTAGAAGGATAGGGCCCTAACCCAGACCACAGTCAGAGGAGAGTGCTTCACCTCTCATTCTGAATCCTGTGACATTCTGTCCTCTTTACCTACCATTAATGATAATTAGCTTATCAAGGAAGTTTATTAGCTTCCCAATTGCTGACATTAAAATGACAAAATAAGCTGCTGAGAGGTAAAGGACATGGCTATTTGTCAAACAGAGTTAGATACACTATTATTTTCTCTCTGGAACAAGAAAAAGATCTAGTGTTTATCAACTGCCACTATGAACTGCTGCCTCCATGTTACAAGGGGCTTGAGGCTTGCAAAGTGAAGTAATTTGTGCCCAGTGATAGAAGGCTTAGGAAACTAGAACCAGAATCTGTGCAGTGTGCTTGAGTCCAAAGCTCACGTCCCCCCATGTCCCAGACTGATTCTCACAGAATCTCTGAAAATGCTGCCTTCTCATTACATGACACACTAAGAAATGTGTCACAACTGTGGCATGCATAAAGGAAGTTCTGTCTTGACATCTACCACTGAGGGCTTTCTACTTTCATGATCTGAACAAATACATTAAAAAGTACATGAATTTTAAAGATCTTTCATTGTTCCTCTCCCAAATATGGATTTAAGCTTTCTCTTGTAGTGTAGAAAGGGGAGAGAATGATGCATTCTTTCAGTGGAATGCAAGACCAAGGGGTCCCTCTCTTCCCATAAGTACTCTGGATATTGCTACTCAACAACAGTGATGTTAGAATGGACTCAATGACGCGCACTGACCATTGATCCCATAAACATTTATGAAGAACCCTATTATGCCAGGCATTGGTTTAAGAAGACAAAAATATGGTTTCTGCCTTCAAGAAATCAGAATTAAATTGGGAAGACGGGCAGAAAAAGAAAAAACTATTATACCAGGAAAATGCCATGGCATACAACAGAGACACAAAGATGAAGCACTGGCACCAAATGGGAGATACAGAACACCAGCAAAGGTTTCTAGTGCAAATTCTGGTCTAGCATACCTGGCAAATCTTAGAAGCAAGCAGCCATTTATAATTAGAGCAAATCAAAGTATGAATGTGGCAGAGGAAACAGTAGCTTCTGAAGGGAAATGTACCCAGTGAGTCCATGTTACCCTCTACCTTTTCCCTAAAATCAATGCTTGAGTTTCTCATTGTGAACACTAACTAAATAAACCTTCATTACACCTACAATTTAACTATATTTGGAAGTACCAAAAAACATCGTGACTCCCTAATGCAAAGTAAATTGTTAAAACAGCCCAGACACCATGTAATAAGGAATGAAGAGACTATGGCACGTGGACATGTTTTCTCCCATCAGTGCTTGTAAAGTCACATCCTCAAATCCCCTGATACCTAGCTCATTAAGAGACAAAGGCCCTCTTCCTTGCATCTTGGTGGGCTAGTGACTGCCTTCACCAACAGAATATAAGGATAGTGACTAAGTATAGCCACAGACTGTGCCATAGATGGCTTTTGCCTTGTCCTGTTAGAACACTTGCTCTTGGATTACTGAGCCACTACACAGGAACCGTGAGGCTGCCATGTTACATCAGACTGGACAGATCAAATGAAAACCCTAGAATCTGCATCAGATTTTGGGGCTGTCCACGGAGTACCAAGCTATCCCAGCCCAGGTGCATGACATGTAAGTAAAGATACATCCAGATGATTCTAGACCCTAGAATTTAGGTCTCCTCAGCTGAGGCCTCAGACATTATGGAGAAGCAGACTATTCCCACTTTACTTTGTCCAAATTCCTAGCCCCCAGAATCCGTAAGTACAATGAAAGGCTTGCTGCTTTGTAACACTAAATATTTAAATGGTTACACAGAAGAAAAACCCAAAGTACAGCCAGGAATGCAGTCACCAGAGCTCTGCTCCAGGCTTGTCACGTGAGGATGTAGGGCCAGAGTCAGAAGATCTCCCAGTTTACAAGAAAAACCAGTAACTAGATTTGTATGATTTTTCCAACAGTTAAAATACTGTATGGACCAAATAAAACATGACTGTCACTTCAGTTGACCTTGGGGCACCACTTTCAAGTCTAAAGTACTTCATGTGTAGGTTCTCTGAAGGTAAAGAAATGTGCCTTCATTTGCAGCAGTAGTGGCTCAGACCAAATTGCCATTGCCACTCTGCGCCACAACACCTTTCGCTGTTGCTTTCCTTTCGCCTTACATAAATGTCAGCCTCCTGGGGACTAGGATGTCCCAAAGCAGTTCCCCTAAACATTCCAAGATTTGCTTTAATCCTAACTCCCTACAGCAACTAAGGTCCATATGTTAACCAAAAGCTATAATAATGACAACCAAAGTTAAGGACCAGTAAGTCTGAGTGACAGTATGAGCTTACATGGCCTGCCTGGAGTCCATGACCTGTACAACAGGAACTCGGATGTGGGATAACAGGTGAGCACAGAGTGCAACACGTAAGAGTAGCTCAATAATAGACAAATACATCAATGAATAAATAACCTTTTAAAACAGATGATTAATATGGTCTTCTCTTTCAGCATTTCCACAAAGACAAAATAATAACTCATATAGGTCCAACTAGTCCTTAACCCTAAAAGATACTGTTAAGTCTCAAAAACAGAATGACAAATTCTCCCAACTTTCTATAACCAATGGAGTTCTACTAGTACAGTTAGTTCATTATAGGCCACTATAAATTAAAATATTTGTTCAAAAGAAAAACTATTGAACAAAACTCCAGAAAGGAAACTGTTCAGTAGGGGGCTTTGTATGCAAGTGAATTTTTAGTTCAGAAATGAGGGGTGAACAGACTCCTGTTTGCATCTCTAGAATTTTCCCCAAATATCCTACCCAGACACAAATTAATCTTCTTGTAAGCAATGAGGGTTTTATTTTTGTTTGTCTGTTTGTTTAAATTTATTTTACAAAAAGCACAGGAAGAATTCTTGAGATTTAGTAAGAATGTTTACTTTCAAATCAGTTGCATTCAACAAATGAACATTCTATTTACTTTCTCTGAAATCACCTTACCACAGCCATTCGTACTAGTGAGTTATGACACCAAAATTGAATTGTAATTATGCGAATATGTACTCAGATAGCAAGTTGAAATCTGCCAGCATTCTCAAATATTCCAAGTCTAAAGGCCCAGAATGGCCAGATTTTGATACCATGACCAAGAGACAAGTTTCCTTTCAGCTACCCAAGTTAGAGCAGTCCTCTAATCTATCTGCACAAGGAAATAGATCATGAAGTATCAAGAATTTACAAAAACTTACAGAGAATGAGGAGAAAAGCTGTCAGCTCCCCTAATAATGTTCCCTTCCCCATCTCTCCTCCATGTAGCATAGTACTAGATGAGCTTCAAAAACACCATCTTGGGGCTGTGGAGACACCTCAGCAGTCTAAGCACCTGCCTAAGCAAGCACAGGGACCCAGGTTCGATCCCTGGTACTGCATGCCATGCTGTGTACACCATGCCCTGGGTAGTCTGAGCCAGCCACCAAGACTGGCCTGTAATCCCAGTGATGGGGAGGCTGAAAACAGGAAGATCACAAGTCCAAGCTGTGTGGTACATAGTGAGACCCTGCAACAAATACAAAAGAAAAAAATAAATAAAAACCCACTATCTTTCTAAAGTCTATAGAAATCACTGCAAAATCCTCTCTCTGAGTCAAGCTGGGATTAAAACATTGACTCCCACGCAAGTGTTTCACCATGTGGCCAATAAATTCTCCCATGGTTCTCTCTGCTCAACAAGTCAGGCACTTTTTGACTGACATTAAGCTAGGATTTCAGGAGTACAGGGAGTAACATGTATTACTACTTTAAAGTCTTCTGAAGTAGTGGGACTATACCTTTAATAACTTGCCAAGCCAGGGTTGGCTTATGCATATGCTTATATGTATGCATATAAAGTGGAGCAAGGAGAGCACTCTAAAACTTCATTTTATAGACTGAATTTCCTAGAACAGCAATAGACCTTAGTTTCTTGCATGATAATAAAATTTTACTAACCTCCATTCTATAAAATGCTAACTCTTATTTTAAAAGTTTATATATCTACAAGACCTTAAAACTGAAACAGACTAAGAAACTGAAAACTCAAACTCAACCATTTTGAACAATGGTAACTCAATGTTCTCACAATAAAAGTCATATTTACCTAATTTCACCATTAGAACAAACTCTGTACCCATAGTTCCACCAAGAATAGGCTAAAAAAGTTAAGTGTTAATGATATGAATAAACATAGTTCTGCTTCTCAAGAAAACTCATTAATTTCTGTTAGAAACCATTAAATATTATCAGCACCTCAGCATCTAAAAGTAGATGCCATGCAGCTTTCTCAAAGAAAATTCTATTTTCTTTTTCTAGCCCCAAAAGGTATCACAAAATAAAGAACAGATGGTGGATACAAAGAAGGAAAACTAAAGGTGAAAGTTTTCAAAGATACAGCAATTTAAATGCCTATCTCTGAAAAATAAAAGTCCCTTGTGTACAACTTAACTTGGTTATGTTTTTACAACCTGCTTATCATCACAAAGGACATTGGGCACACATTCACTGTAAGGACAATCAGGAAATGGTGGGACCATTTGCTGGTCTAGAATCCTGGGTGGTATATCCAAAATGTTTGCCTTTTTGGTGTCACTGGGTTAAACCAGAGTTTTTCAAAGTTTTTAACTCAATCACCTTTCTTAGTCAGAATTCAGGTGGAAGTGAAAACAACCAAGCAGTTAAATAGAGCAGTGCTCCATGGAAAAGGTACCTGTCATGCAGGTGAGAGAGATGGTAGAGCCCCCTGCTCCTCCCTCACAACCCACTGGCCCTGTGGAGATTCCACAGACCCTGTATGGTTCAGTAGAACACAGTGTGGAAACCACCTAAACCTTAATTTAAAGCACAAAAAAACTGCAATGAGATGAAAAGAGGGAAACATCACAATAAAAGAAATTTAAGAGTTGACCAAAAAAGGATCAGTAAAGTTCCAAGACTATTTTTATACCTTTATTGTTTTAACAGAATTAGTTTTTGTTTGTTTGTTTAATGTATTTGGTACAAAGTCTCACTACACAGCTCAGACTCCTAGTGATCCTCCTGTTTTCAGCCTCCCCAGCACTGGATTACAGGTGTGCCTCTCAGTAGCCAGCCACTCAGCACGCCCGGGGACAGGGCCAGCGCAGCATGTGATGCTGTGGATCAGATCCCTGCCCCTGCACTTGCCTAAGCAGGTGCTTAGTCTATCTCGCACATCCCAACAGAATTGGTTTATTGATTTTCAGTTAGCAGTGTATTTCTGCCTGCTGGCCAATGAGGCTTTATTTTTCCCCAAAACCTTTCATCTTCATAATTGACTCAGAAAACAGTTTCCTTAACTGATGACCTCCTCACCATAAAACTCCCCAACTGAAGAACACCAATTCAATACAAGCTTTGCTTGAAAAAATAAAACAATAAACAGAATAATATTAAATAGGATAAATTTGGGTACATAAATCTCTCATTATGAAACCTCAGTTCAAAAATATGAATTTTTTTAAAAAATAAAACTAAACTAAGTTATGAAATCCCAACAAGAGATTTTCTTATGATAAGGAACTAATTTTCCTGATTTACTTTAGTTTAATCACAAGGCCTAAAGAATGAAGAAAATTTTTACATTACTTTATGTGTGAGACAATACTGCTGCTATTAGGAAACACTCATTAAGTCATTTATTCCCAAAGTAATCTGGTATCAGCCCATTGTCCAAAACTATCTACCACAATGCAATACAGATTTTAGCACAGTCCTATTCATCTCTTAAGCACAATTTGCTCATTTGCACCTATACATCTTCTCTCTCTGAAATCCTCACCACCGACCTATCCAAACCTAGCCACCAGGGAGGAATCTACATCACAATGTACTTCTTTTGAGAAGCCATCCTGAGATGGTAGCCAGGGAGCCACTTCTTTCCAGCTATACCTCAATCAATATCTAGCCGCATGCTACACTCACGTGGGACATAGATATAAATGTAGCTAAGTAGATGAGTGTTCATTCTCAAGTTCTCACCTACAGATGGAATGGTACAAAATTTATACAAAGCAAGTACGACATGAGCACACTTTGGTTTTCTACTGCCACCCACATTGCGAGTCTTTTCACATCGGCTTGTACTTCCCTTATTGTCGTGTTTGTTTTACTAAGTTGTTTATCTAGGACACACTCTGATTAGCCTTTAATTTGTTATAATAAATCTCCATTAACTCTGACATCATTTACAATGCATGGCCACCTGAGCAGTCAAGCCAATGATTTGTAATAAGATTGCTATAGATTTTTCCCTTCCCCTCAGTTACTACTACTCTCCCAATTTCACTGAGGGGCCTTACTCCAAAAACTAGTTAAACTGCCAGTTGTAAAGAAATAATCTTAAAGTGCCAATAAAAGGAGGAAACATCTTTTTTTTTGCCAAATTTTCCAGGAAAAGAACATCAAATTGACATCATGGATCAAGTATCATTTTCCTTATCAAAACTCTTATCAAGGCCTGGTCCCCATTGTAATGTCATGGTAGGGAGAATTGGTGAGACCTTTAAGAGGGATTAGTGTCTGCCACGTGGGACTGGATTAGTTTGTGCAGGACTTGCTTTCTTATAGAGCAGATTGTTGTAAGTAAGCCTGGCATCTTCCCCTTCTCTCTCTGCACTTGCACTTCCTCCCAAGATTTGGAACAGCATGTGGCCCTCACCAGAAGCCAAGCGAATTCCAGTGCCATGTATGTCAACTTGCAAAACTGTGAGAAAAATACACCTCTCTTCTTTACAAATTTCCAGCGTCAGATATTTCTGGTATGGCAACAAAAAAACAGACTAAGATATCTGGCTAATTAGGCCATAATGAAAGCACAAATTGAGCCTAGAGCCAACACTTTGTTTTTGGCTTACTGTGTCCCAAACTTTAGTTACTAAAGCTCTTCCAAACCTCACATAGATAGTAAAAACACTTAAGAAACTTCAGTCTGCAATGGAACAGAAAATGAATCCTCATTCATCTTCTAGATCACTATCGCACTAAGCAACATGGAGAAAATACATCAGAGTCCAGACAGAATATTCACTTTACAGCCACCAGGACATTTGTGCCTGCCATCTGAGATTTGCCCAAGCAGAAGAAATCTGGTAACAACAGACTTTAAAACTCCTGCCACCTAAAGTAATATACAAATCCCCAGTCCCCTCCATTATAGCTTTTTGGTTGGCTATTCACCTACTGCATTCAGAATCATCAAGGTGGGGCTTCAAAGCAGGTCCATTCTAACAGGTTTAGATGAATGGCTGCAACCCTAACAAGTTCTCCACTGGGCACAGAAGTGCAAAGGGAATGTACAACAATTATTTTTAAATCATAGCCAATACTATTATGGACTACTGGACTCATTTAGAATATTTTGCTGAGTTAACATACCTATAATATTCAAATAATGGAACTAAACAAAAAAAGGGGATACAGACGAATGTCCATTTTGTATCTGTGTATTCAAAATGGTTAGGATAGATATATAGTTACATTCTCTTAATAAATAGAGGGATTTGTTCTAATGGTGTTTGTAAATAGGATATCATGTCTGCATCTTGTACAGCAATTAACCACTCGGAAGAATGTATGCAATGTGTTAATTATTGAAATGGTCCTACCAATTTGATTTGAAACTGTCTCTTTGCTATTTGTTTTTCAATAAAATTATGGGGAAAAATAAACAATTTAATTAATTAATTAAAGGAAAATACAGACATGTAATTCTGAAAATGTATGAAATGTTAAAATATATTAAAGCTTGTGTAAGGAAGACAAAGTTTCAGAAAGTACTCTTTTCTTCCTCCAACTCTGTAAATAGAAGCCCCTTTAAATTTTATAGTGACATAGGTATACATATACTTTAATAAAGATATTTAAAGAAAAAAATTAAAAAATAAATCATACCACACACGGTGGACTTTCTATCTCTGCACATGACTCCTCTTGGAAAATATCCTCACATCCCTACCTTAGGAACTCAAGGCCAGGTGAATGAACTTTGGAAGTTTGGTGAGGTACAGACAGGGAGAAAAGCACCCAACACAGCTGATTAGAACCCACCAGCTAATGAATCTCCTTTGTTGCTGGAAAGAGAGCAGGAGCTGGAAGAGGTGCATGGACTAGAGTTTCCTGAATCAAGCCTCCCCACCTAAACTCTAAGTGAAAGTAAGTTAGCAGAGTAGATTCTATGTTTGCAAATTTTTGTGAGGTCTAATTTTTATCATGACTGGCATAAAATAAATTTCCAAATTATGTTGTATTAGAAATGTACTTTGTTTTAGATTATTAAATCTAAACCCTTGAATATATCATATTCTTAACCAAAAAACACTGTTCAAAAATTAATAGAGGTCTTTCTGGGTGTGGCTTTCCCCTACTCCCACCATTGTGGGGGCCATGCTAAGTGCCAGACAGCCTCAGGAGCATCACTAACATGAGTATTAATGACCTATGCCCCACCCTGACACCCTTGTGGGAGCTTTTCTGAGTTTTGGCCATTCTCCAAAATAGGAGAAGCCAGACTGAGCACCTGACAGTGGCTCTTAGGCCTGCCGAACTAAACTTTGAACACGGCAAAATAAAGGAAGAAAAGGCAATCTCAGAGCCAGTCCACCCAGAATTAGTCCCAAAGACAAGGACATATAAGAACTTGGGAGTAAAATACCTGACATTTCAGAAATGATAGCAACTGAAGTAAAAAAGAAAAAAACTATCAGGCTATAAAAGAAATCAGATCACAATCCCTCAGGTAAAAAACTAAATGATAGCAATCATGAAAAAATTGTTCAGCACATATAAAGATAAAAAGATAGATAAAAAATAGAGGTGAATAGATAAATTACGGAAACACTGAACACTACAGAAAAGAATTAGAATGCATGAAACAGATTCAAACAGATATCCAGGAAACTAGGAATTCCATTGAAAGCTGGCAAAACTGCTTGAAAGAAACTAAAGACAGACTTTCAGACCTTGAAGACAACATTGCACCTAGTGAACACAC
Organism: Octodon degus; assembly: GCF_000260255.1. NCBI lineage: Eukaryota > Metazoa > Chordata > Mammalia > Rodentia > Octodontidae > Octodon > Octodon degus. The sequence continues at coordinate 13,423,134 of NW_004524624.1, read as the reverse complement.
AAGGAAAGCTCTCTTATGCTGAGGCAATAAACACATTTAACTCAAAAGTAAATTCACAGACTGAAAGTAAAACTATGGAAAATAATACTCCATGCAATCATGACCCAGAAAAAAGCTGGGCTAGCTATTCTGGTTGCTGATAATGTCAACTTTAAACAAAGATGACCAAAAGAGATAAAGAAGGTCCCTACATACTTGTTAGGGAAAACTATAAGAGGAAGAGACAACAATTATAAATATATATGCACCCAATGTAGAATCACCCAACTATCTAAGACAAATTTTAACAGACATGAAAAATCAATTAGCAATAGCACAGTTGTAATGGGGGACTGTAACAGCCCATTGTCATAAAGAGACAGATCAACTAGGCAAGAAATCTATGCAGAAATAACAGAACTAAAGCAAATGTGTGAAGAAATGGTCTTAGTAGACCTTTACAGAGTGTTCTACCCAAAAACTGTTGGGAGTTGTGGAAGCTGGAAAATTGGTCAAATGTGTGAAAGTAGGCCTAGGCCTCAGTACCTAAAGCAGTCAAGCTACCTCAGGATTGAGATAAGCATCCTGACTGGTTAATGCCAGCTATTAGTCACTAGACAACCTTGTGTCATGGATTACTAATTTTGCAAAGGTATAAA
>NW_004524624.1:13410969-13422206 GCF_000260255.1 Octodon degus | reverse complement strand
TTTTTTCTTAAAGTGATATTTAACTAAAATGTGCTCGCTTTTCTATAAATATACTTTATAGGTTATTGAGATTATTAATGCCTTATGTCCAATCATTATAATGACATTGTCATAACTGTATAAGTTATAGGTACATCAAGCTATCATAACACAATTATATAACCTTCACATAACCATGAACTTGAAAAGATCTTTCATCATGAATAACGGTACTTTTGGCATCACCATTATGAGATGATGTCTTTCTCAAGTCCTGCATCTTAAAAAGGCCATCTGCTAGGGGAAAGCATAAAGTTATTTAATAGACCATGAGGTTAGTAACAATCAACATCACAGTTATACGAAAATCTTTACATATATTTACTTAGTTTTTACTGTTAAGCCAAAATTTAGATTTTTAACAGGTTTTGGACAGAATTTGTGCCAATTCTGTATTGCCAAGAATAAAAGGACACCTTACAACTCTTATAAATATAGGAAACAGTATTGATGTCTGCATATAGATTTATTACCAGTACAAGTGTATCTCAGTGTATCTCATGTATATAATAAAAGAAGTTTAGTCAAAGCCAATAGTTGTAAATTTAACTAAGAGCATCTGAATCAGCCAAGCTCATTCCCTTTTTTGTGAACTTTGACTCTTACACTCCAGGTCTGACTCTTGCCACCCTCACCCCATGCCCAGCCTCCCTTCAGCTAGGAGCTTCCCAGCTCTTCCCGCTGTCTAAGCCCTGCAGGGTTGGTGCTCTTCTCTGATTCTTAGAGGATCCTGGCATGGACCCAGCTCCAGTGGTGGACACAAGAGCTGCAGGACTTGAATCAGAGAGGACTTCAGGACCTCTCAGTAACTCCACTGTCCTGTTCAGGAAAGGAGGGTTTTGGAGAGGGTTACTTAAGCCATGAAAACTGCTCCAGGAACTGGTCCCAGATATTGGAGAAATTACCCTTCCTTTCTGTCCTCACCCATGCAATTTGTGCTTTCTAAACTCTGCCTTTAGCCACTCAGGGTATCTATAACTATATCTATAAATTACAAATTCCAGATTTCAAGACACTGGGTAACTTCAAGGTCTTCTTGTTCAGCCCACTGTCCACAGGCCATCCAGCCCATCCTCTGGCCCCAGCAGTCCTTCCAGTCTTAGAGTGGGGCAGACAGGAGGACCATTTGGCATTCTGGTCATCAGCCCTACTTCCCACACCTGCATCACCTCGGTCCTCCTCGAAGGTCTTCACAATGTCTGGCCCATCAGACATTCAGTTATACCTCCAATCCAGGCTTGTATCAGCTTACTCTCACAGAAGAGCCAAATGTGTTCCTTTCTTATCTCTTCCTCTTTCTGTTTTTAAATTTTCTATTTTCTATGAAACAAACTCTGTCCTTGTTCTACTAGGGGAAACATTAGACAGTCTTTTTCCCTCCTTGCTTCTTTCTTTCCTTCACTCTTCCTCCCCCTTCATACGTGAAAAGGCAGCAGGAGCCGAGGCAGCATCTCCAGTGGCCCCACAGATGGGCAGGCAAAGGACACAAGCTTCTTATTGACACCCAGATTTCTCAACTGCCACCCTCATCCTAGGCTTGGCTTGGACATCCTTTCCCATCCTGTAGCTCTCTGGGGTCGTGACCCTTCATGAGCACTCCCAGTTAGCCCTCGGCAAGCTGCAGGCTGAAGTGGCCATCCACTTCTCCCTGCCATCTTTTGACCTTGGCAGCTTCCCCTAGATCTAGCAATCAATGATCAGTGCCCTCCAAGATGTCAGTCCCCTACCACAAACTAGGAACAGTGGTCTCCAACAACCTGACAGTTTCTCCATAACATTCAGGTACTGGTCATTGAAAATGAGACTGCTATACAGGTAAGTGGTCCACAGGCCTGAGAGGATGGGTACAGAGCACCACCATTATGAACTGTTCCTGTCTTGGCTCTGTTTTGACTTTGCAAGCAATGCTGAAAGAGTTCCACAGGATCCAGGATTCCTTTATGATTGCTTCTTGGTCTTTTGACTAAGATCAAGTGCAGAATTCCTTTATGATGACTCGAGGAGCAAAGGCCAAAGTGCCCATGGGGAACAGCAGACTGGGCAGCTTGCTACATCTTCTGGTATGAGTGCACTGCCCCTTCAGGGGACCCGTCACATTTCATGAGCCCCTGGTAAGTGCCAGACACTGTGGGCAGAATATTTGAACTGGCATCAAGTATGAAAAGCTCGTTTAAAGACTTCTCCAAATACAGCTTCTCTAGCAGCAGTGGAACACCCATCTCTGGAGGGTCTCTAGAGTCACCGGTGAGAAGCTGTGTGGTGAGGCTGTGGAAACTGGAGCCTAATGCTCTGAGAAGAAGCTGCTGACATCACCTGCCCCAGGAAGATCAGAGCTCTTCACAAATGGGCACATTTCCTCTTTCCTTTCTCTCTCTCTTTTTTATTTTCAAGTCAAAAAACTGCCGGCCCAAGCGGGACCCTCGGCGCTCTCCCGGGATCGGGTGTCCAGGGACGTCTGCGATGCATTAGGCTTGGGTGGGAAGGGTGCTGGGAGGGGGTTGAAGTAAAGTTTCTGTTTGCTCCCCCCTCCTGGCCCGGCGTGGCCGGTAGGGCGCGGGCGGACGCGAGATAAGTATTGGCAGCTACTTTCTAAGGCCACCACAAAGGTCTTAGAACGGAGTACTGTTTTAAAATCAAGTCCCAAAGGGGACAAGGAGGGTAGAGCAAAGGTACAGCAGATAGTTTAAACCCTCTAGCTTTGCTCAGTTAGATAAAAAAGGAAAAAGTGCTCTGAAGTTGTGAACAGTTGGGTCCAAGCAGCTTGGAGCCTTTAGAGGTAGGGGCACAAACTGGGCTCAGGGAGGGCCCTGTGCTCCGATCTTAGGCAGCCCAGCTGGGGAATGCCTGTGTATCTGTGTTCTGGGTCCAGCTGCAGAGGCTTACGTACACCATCAACTACAGGCCTGTGTGCCTGGTGCTAAGTAGGAGGGTCATGACTATGGCTTGCAGTGGCCTTGGCTATGCATGCTGCTAGCATAAAAAATTTGTTAGGCTCAAGATAGCACCAGACTCAGTAAAAATAAGATATCCAGTGGTCGAGACAGAGGGACAGTTGGCATACATACTGGCTTCTGTGTGCTGCGGCACAGCAGGCTATAGAGCCATAACCCCCTTGAAGCTTGGGGAAGAAATGGGAGCCCAAGAAAACACTTTCTGGGCACTAAAACAATTATGCTGCTGTAAGCAGCTGACCCAGCCCTGACACTGTAGAGTAGAAGCTACAGACAGAGGCAGCGCCTCAATACAAAGACGTTTCCAGGTTTGGCCTGGTGTCATCAATGCTGAGAAATCAAGGTTATCATTCAATCCACCCAAACCATCGTTTAAATCACTCCAGACTCTGGTATCACTCAATTGGTCATTCGTTCTTTGATAAAAATTTAAAATTATTTTTAAAAATTGGGTTAAAAAATAAAACTTAAAGAAAAATATTTTACTTTTTGTGTGTGTGTGTGGAACCAGGGATTGAACTCAGGCCCTTGAGCTTGTGGCAAGAGCTTATTCTACTGAGCTATCTCCCCAGCTCCAAGAAAAACATTTTAAAGAGCTTTACAAATGCAAGTGTGGATGGCCTCCAGGTAAGGCAGCTGGGTTGCCCACCTGGAGAGATACCAAGGGTCATTCCCCCAGCAATATAATTTAGCAGGAAAATAAAGTGCTTCTCTCTCTCTATTACAACTGACACTAAAAGTAGTTTTTACATTTTCCCCTTAAAACGATCAAATTAAAAGGCTGTTTCCATCCTAAAGATAAAAAGTTTGCTTTTAAAAAAATCGAATTTTCTAAGATTTACAATAATGTGAATATTTTAAAACATTATTTAAATGCTTTTAATTCCTAATAAGTTTGATTGCTTAATAGTCCTAAATTAAAATTGGTATAGAAAGCTTTGATATCTTTACAAACAAATATAGAGGTTTGGAGTACTATCTAAATAAGCAGTGGGGTTTAAACAGTGGCTTGATTTTGACATCCCATTTAAATAATAAGAGGCCTAGAGGTGGTCTCCAAAGGGGTACAAGTTATGATAACTTCTTCATATTTTGGGCAATTTATTAAAAAGAGACAAATTGTGCCCCAAACTGTTCAGATCTGGGTTAAACATCTTACAATCCTAAATGGTTTTCAGACTTTACTTGGCAACATTAATTGGCTCCATCCAGCTCTTACGATAACTACTTATGATTTAAGTCCTCTCTTTGACATTCACAAGAGAGACTCAACCCCTATTTCTAAAAGAACACTTATACCAAGAGGCTAAAACTACCTCAGATAAAGTTAATCAGGCTCTTTCTAATGCTCAGTTCTCTAGAGTTGACCTATCTTTGCCAACGTTTTTAATTATTTTCCCAATTCAGTATATGCCCACTGGGGTTCTTTGGCAGTCTCAGATGTCCCTTATAATGGCTACATACACCACATACTCCACATAAAACTATTACTCCCTTTCATGATGCTGTGGCAGAACTGACTGCTTATGGACAAAATACACATGACTCAGCCCCTTGGTCATGAGATAAAGTATCATTGTTCCCTTTTCCTCAGTTCAACAAAAAATGGTTATGGAAATTTTCTTTTTTTTTTTTTCTTTCTTTCTTTTTTTTTGGTGGGGGGATACTGGGAATTGAACTCAGGACCTTGCATCTGCCAGGCAGGTACTGTGCCACTGAGCTATGTCCTAGCCCCAAACATGATTATGGCGATTTTCATCCTTTTCACAAGCTTCTCTGGTGTTATTGACTGCCCTTATACTTCAGATAAATTAATACAATCTACGACTCTTACACCCTTTGTCTTCCCTTCAAAAGTAAGTTCTGTAGAAGGAGGCATCTCCTCTTTATGGACGGATAGGCTTCAGGATGGAGAGGTTACTAATAACTTTCTCTTCCAGTATACAAGACACAGGTTTCTCTTCTGCACAAAAGCCTGAATTACAAGCAGTCATATGGGCATTGCAAGATCATTCATCCACTCCAATTAATCTATTTTCAGATGTGCTTATGTCTGTGGTGTAATGTGCTACATTGAAACTGCCACTATACACACTAGTCAAGAAAATCTTTTCTATTTACTTCCCACTATCCAGGGAGTCACATAGTCACATCATGCTCCCTGCTTTATTGGTCACATATGTTCTCATTCTCAATTGCCAGGACCCCTCACTGAAGGGAATGCTGCTATAGACAGATTGCTGAGTGCTGTGACTATTACATCTTCAGATAGTATTCAACAGGCTTCTGCATCTAATGCCACCTTGCATCAAAATGCTTCTGCCTTACACAAAGTTTCTTTTAGCCTGAGCACAGGCCAGGGAAATTGTTAATTGATGATGTTCTTCATGTATAAACCACCTACCCTCACCTTCTATCAGATACAATCACCAGGGGTTACAACCCATTCATCTTTGGGAGCTGGATGTTATACACATTCCTGAATTTGGTTGTTTGTATTGGGTCTATGTTTCAGTGGACACTTCCTCAGGATTCATATTTGCACTGGTGAAGCAGCTAAACATGTATTATTCACTGTTTGGATCCTTGGCTCCCCTCAGACACCTGCCCAGCACATACAAGTTCTGCCTCCCAAAAGTTTTGTAAAGTCTTTCACATACCCCTTATTATAAGAATTCCTTATAACCCTCAAGCTCAAGGAATTGTTGAACATGCTCACTATATGATCAAAATTCTATTACAAAAACAAAGGAGGGAATGTTCCCTACAAAATTGATACCTCATAATAGACTTTACTTGTCAGTATACACTATTAACTTTTTAAATTTTACAAAAGATGGAAGTACAGCAGCAGAAAGACAAGTCCATAAGTACGAGAAAAAGAGGCTAGGAAGGGTCCTTTGGTGAGATCTCCATACTGGACAATGGAAGGGACCCAGTCCAGACCTAACCTGGGGCAGAAGGTATGCTTGTGTTATGCCAGACAATGCTGACTAACATATTTGGGTATTTGGGTGTGCTATCAGGCTGTAACATAAAGAGAGATCCAGAGAAGTTAACACGATGAGGCTAGATCCAATCTGGAACCTATTGAAGGAACTGACCTAATGGAAATCTAAGGCTTAAATAGGTGATAAAATATGTAAGAATAACTGAGCTCAAATTTACTAGTATGAAGAGAAAAAACATAAACATACAAAATATGCATATTAATTATAAGTTAAATATTTTATTCCTTCCAAATTTTCTAAGACATCTCTGCTAACCAACAGATAATAAAATCTAACTAGTAAATTTATAATTATAAACTTCTAAAAATTGCAATAGTTACTATTATTTATTTATTTGTATATTCTAATGTGCCTTATTATTATTATTATTATTATTATTATTATTAATTTTTTTTGGCAGAACTGGGGATTGAACTCAGGCCCTTTCACCTGCCAGGCAAGCATTTATTCTACTGAGCCATCTCCCTGACCTAATGTGCTCTATTTTCCTGGAAGCATTTTTTTTAATGTATTTAATACAGGGTCCACAGGGTCTCACTACACAGATTGGATTTGTAGTGATCCTCCTGTTTTCAGCTTCTCAAGAGCTGAGTTTACAGGTGCATGCCACCACACCTAGTCTCAATCTTTGTCTCAGCGTGCCACAGGGGCAGGGCTGGCCCTGCATGCAGGCAAACAAACCCCAGTCTCTGTGTCTGCTTAAGCAGGTACTTTAATTCACTGAGCTATCTGGCTGGCCCTTTACTATAATTTATTTTGGCCAGAAATATATATTGGAGTACACACTTGATTTTTTAAAGATGTTTGTTTGTGTATTCTGTGCATTTGTCTATGTGTATGTCATGCTGTGAACAGCTGCTCCTCTTTTTTCATTTTCGATCATTCACTCATAATACAATTCAAGATATAGACTTAAAAGCATGCTTTCTCTTAAGTGATATCAAAATTGGTTTACACACAGTTTATCAAAAAGTTAAAGATAATTAAGTAAAAATTCCTTAGAGTGTGGAGAAATTACTAGAGAGGAGTCCAATTGATGAATAAGAGGTGTGACCAACCTTTGTTCACTAATGAAGAGATCCCAATAATTTCAATAGTCTCTTAGGAGATACCCTCAATAAATTGGTCATTGTTAAAAGATAAAGTTTATTAGAAAAAAAATACAATAAGGTTTTCTCTTAAAAAATGGTTTTGGTATACAACTACATTAAGAAACAAAGATTTTCACATGTGTGTGGTATTCATTATTCTTAATCTCACAGCATATTAAGTGTATTCATGATACCAAGTGTATAGGTCTTCCAAAATCTAAGATTGTTTATTATAATGACTTTTTCTCAGATTCAAACCTCTGTCTTTAACAAAAAACCTGTGATGTACATCCCATTTCAGAATAAGTAATAAGGTGAAAATTTCTTACATATTAGGTAGAGATGATTGATCAAGAGTGTTACATCAAAATGAAAATTTAAGTATGTCATAAAATGTTATCAAGCTTGCCCTGCTACAATATTGTATATGCTTTTGATTTCTAAATTTCTGTGTAAAAATATAATTGCTCTTTGAACATTCCATAAGGATTGAAATTTTAGAATACCCATGGTTGTTAGAAAATGACAGTTCCATTTTATGTCTAAGGTGTTTGCTATTCAGATAAATAGTAATGTTAAGCTTACTGCCTCTGTTGCAAGGTAATATCATTAAGCTTTTCATGTGGATGTTTAACAACTAAAGTTTCAAGACCAAAAATTAGAGTGATGGGCTAAAAGGATACTCAATATTTTGGCCCTAGGCATTCAAGGTCAATGAGGACTCAGAACATGAGAGAACCTCTGCTGTGATATCCTGTAACTCAGATGAGTCCCAAATTTTCTGATCAAGGAGATTATGGGATCAAGGAGGAAAGTTATCAATGATGTAGAGTGTGCCTAAGGAGAGACACCTAGAGAGGAAAAAATATCTCAGGCTTTCACAGAAAACAAATTGGTCAAGCAATGGTTGTGACTCATCCAGATGGTTGACAATGAAAGAAGATGTAAGACATCTGTACATGGTTCCCAGGTAAATCCTGAAGAGATTAACTGACTTTGTCAGATAGCAAAAATTAAATTTATATTTATACAGGTTTTGCTTTAACTTGTTCTTAATCACCCAGCAGAAAGGTATAACCAAAAGATGTCAAAAATAATGCCATTTTAGTATGCTAAGCTGTGAAAGGCACAAGTCACTAACAACTTCTGACGATCATCAGCTGTACTTATAACTCACTACTATTATAGACTATTGGACTATATAGGGTTACATTGCTGAACCAAAAATTGCATTACTAAAAATCTTTAGACTAGGATCAAATATGAAAAGGTCTTCTAAAGAGTTTTCCAAACACAACTTCTCCAGCTGCAATGGAACACCCATCTCTGACACAACAAAACAAAAAAGGGTGATCTGCTGGGAGCTACGGAAGCTGAAAAACTGCTCAAATGTATGAAAGCAGGTCTAGGCCTCAGTCCCTAAAGCAGACAAGGCACCTCAACCCTGAGATAAGCAGTATCTGAACTGGATAATGTCAGCTATTAGTCAGTAGGCAACTTTGTTTCACATGTTACTAACTTTGCAAAGATATAAATGTCCATATTGTTGCTCAGAGGTCATTTTGCCAACCAGGTAGATGCTTCACCACCCAACTCAGCTCTTCACTTCTTGTCTATCTTTTCCTCATTTCTGCCACCATTTCTCCCCAAGTAGAATGGATCACACTGAGGTCAATGAATCACAACAAAAAAACTTCAGAATACATATTCTTCTCAGCCCCACATGGGACATCTCCAAGGTAGACCATATACTAGCATACAGAATATACTTAAGTAAATACAAAGGAACTGAAATTATTGCATGCATATTACCAGACCTTAGTGCAATGAAACAGGAAATTATTGACAAAAGAAATTGCAAAAACTCCATGAGCACATGGAAATTAAATAAAACCCTCCTGAACAATCAAAGGGTCATGGATGAAATTAAAGCACAAATTAAACAATGTTTACAATCAAAAGAAAATGCAGATACAACTTACCAGAACCCATATGATGCAGTGAAAGAGCAGTCCAAAGAGAGAAATTTATAGTGGTAAATTCTCACATCAGGAAAATAGAATGAATCCAAATAAACAACGTTATGCTGAACTTCGAGCTTCTAGAAAAAGAGCAAGTCAAGCTCAAAGACCACAGAAGACAGGAAATTATAAAGATCGGAAGAGGAATTAACACAATGGAGACTACAAAAACAATACAAAGAATTAGTTTACTAAAGTGTTGGTTTTTTGAAAGAGTAAATAAAATCAATAAACTTCTAGCTAACCTTTATCAAAAAAAGAAAACAAAAAATTCAAATTCATGCAATAATTGAAAATTACAAAATCACTACAGATCCTATAGAAATTCAGAAGATTTCCAACACCTACTTCTTTGCTGTTATAGGATGGAAAACACAGAAAAAATGAAAAGACTTCTAGAAACATATGAATTAATAAACATGAATCAAGGAGATACAAAAATTCTGAATAGCCTAACATCAGTTAATGATTGAAAATACAATTTAAAACCTTATGAACAAAGAAAAATCCCAGGTCTTGATAGATATATAGATGAATTCCGTAAGAAATTTAGAGAAGACTGAATGCCAATTCTCAGACTCTTCAAAAGAATGCATAGGGAAGCAATTCTCACAAACTTATTCTTGGAAGCAAGTATTACTCTGATACAAAAACCAGAGAAAGACCAAACATAAAGAGAACAGGAAATTACTGACAAAAGAAATTGCAAAACTCCATGAACACCAAGAAATTAAATAAAACTGAACAATCAGTTTAACAAATAAAATGAAAATTACAGTACTCTACAAAAAGATTGAAGAGGATTTCAGAACACAGAAAGATATTCCAGTGTCCCAAATGGACATGGATGCACAAATCGCCAATAAAATACTAGCAAACAGATGGAACAAATCATCAATGAGATTATAAACCATGACCAAGAAGGATTCATCCCTGGCCCGAAGAGATGGTTCAATATACGCAAATCTATAAATGTAATATACCACATCAACAAAGCCAAATATAAAAACACATGATTCTCAAAATACATGCAAAGGGCAAGCTAGATAGCTCAGCAGACTAAAGCACCTGCTTAGGCTGAGGGCAGCAGCCAGGGTTCGATCCCTGGTGCGGTGTGCCAGCCCAGCCCCCAGGGAGCGCTGACAGAGATCGGGACTGTGCATGGTGGCACATGCCTGTAATTCCAGCAATTGGATGGCTGAAAATAGGAGGATCATTATGAGTCCAATCTCCATAGTGAAACTGGTAGACCCTATAGACCCTGTACATTCATTTCTGATTTAAAAACCCTACAAAGGGTCGGCCAAATAGCTCAGCAGATTAAAGTGCCTGCTTAGGCAGAAGTAGCGGCTGCAGTTCAATCCCCAGTATGCCTTGCCAGCCCCGCTCCTAGGGCATTCTGAGATGGCAAAGGAGACTGGGCATGGTGGTGCGCTCCTGTAATCTTAGCACTTGGGAGTCTGAACACAGGTGGATCGCTACGAGTCAAATCTACGTAGTGTAGACACTTCAAAAAAAAAAAAAAAAACCCTACAAAAACAATAAGAATTGATGGGTTTTTTCCTCAACCTAATAAAAGCCATCTATGAGAAACCAACATCTTACATCATAGTAAATGCTAAAAGCCTTCACTTTAAAATCAGGAACAAAACAAAGATGCCCACTGTCACCACTCCTATTCAATATAGTTCTAAAAATATTAGCCAGAGCAATGAGACAAAAGAGAGAAATAAAAGAAATAATGATTGGAAAGAGAAGCGAATTGATCATTATTTGCAGATGATCTGATATTTTATATAGAAGACCCCAAAAACTCCACTAAGAAACGAGTAGACTTGATAATCGAATTCAGTAGTGCAGCAGGATACAAAGTTGACACTCAAAAATCAATAGCATTTCTTTACTCAGTGAATGCACCAAGAAATAAATCAGGGAAACTGAACATCACAGTAACATCTAAAAAAATGACATACCTAGGAATCAGTTTAACAAATAAAATGAAAATTACAGTACTCTACAAAAACAGACTGAAGAGGATTTCAGAACATGGAAAGATATTCTTTGTTTCTGGATACAAAGAACCAACATTGTGAAAATGGTCATATTCCCCAAGTTGTTATACAG
>NW_004524624.1:13404401-13410851 GCF_000260255.1 Octodon degus | reverse complement strand
AAAAAAAAAAAAAAACAGACCTGAAAATCAATAGAACAGATAAGAAGATGCAGACACAACTGCACAAACAAATTCAGTCACTTTATCTTCGACAAGGGGTGGAGCATGTGCACTGGGAAAAAAAATAGCCTCTTTAATAAATGGCACTGGAAAAACTGGTTTTCCACATGCCAAAGGCTAAAATGAGACCCATGTCTATCTATCATCCTGCAAAAAATTACAGTCAAAATGGATAAAAGAATTAAATATTGGAAGAGAAATATTAAATCTCCTGGAGGAGAAATTATGTAGAAATCCTAAAGACATTGAGGTAGACAGAGTTCATGAATAAAAGCCAAACTGCAGGGGTAATGCTCCAAAGAATCAACAACTGGGATCTCATCTTTTTTAAAAAAAAAAGTACCCATGAATTGGGAAAAGTGTTAGCCTGCTGTCCCTCAGACAAAGGACTTCTATCCAGAACACACTAAGGGAAAAAAAAAAGGAGGCTCCCAAAATTCAATGACCCAATTAAAAAATGTGCATCTGAGAAGAATATAAATTTCTCAGATGAAGAAATACACTATTCATGAAGTTTTTTTTCCAGTATCAGGGATTGAACTCCAGACCTTACATTTACCAGGCAGGTGCTCAGGCCACTGGGTTATCTCCATAGCCCTTGTGATGAAGAGATACAAATGGAAAATAAATATATGAAAAAACATGCAACATTGTTGGTCATTAGAGAAATGCAAATTAAAATAATGAGATTCTACACTGCCCTAGCAAGAATGGCTATCATCAAGAAGACAACCAATAGCAAGTGCTGGAGAAGCTGTGGAGAAAAAGAAACCCTCCTCCACTGTTGGTGGGAATGTACACTGCTACAACCACTATAGAAAACATTGTAGAGATTCCTCAAAATGCTGGAATTGGAGGTTCTATTCAAGCCAGCTATTTCCCTCCTGGGTATTTTTCTAAAATGACCAAAATAAATCATACCACAGCAATATACGTGCACCCAAGTTTATAGCAGCACAATTTGTCATAGTTAAATCTTGGAAACAACCCAAATGACACAACTGAGGAATGGATAAAAAATGTGATATTTTTACACAATGGAGTATTACTCTGATTTTAAAATATATATACAATCCCAAGCCTTTTATAGGTAAATTGATGCATCTATAGAGCATATTCATTAGTGAAATGAATCAGATACACAAGTGTAAACATCATACTGTCTGCCTAGTGTAAGAACCTGAAAGAGTAAATAAGATCTGAATGGAACAATAAATACTGTGAAAGGGAAGGAAACTGATCGAAGGGAAGGGTACAACTGGGATGAGGGAAAGGAGAAAAGAGAAAGAAGGGAAAAATAAACAAATACATATATACACAGGATAGCTTGGATAATTGTACTGCTGATCTCTGCTGGACTATTGAAAAGAGCAGTTGATGCTTAATTTTTTTCTCCTTTGTAGTTGTTTATAATTTTGTGACCAATTTTACAGGCTTACATCTAGTAACCTGAACAACTAATTTAAAGACAACAATATGCAATATAGCAACCATTGTTGTTGAATTCCTTTCATTCAGTGTAGTGAAATTCTCCATCATTTCTAACATTTTTATTCTTTTTTTGTATTCTCTTTAAAAATGAAAAAGTTAATACATTTTATCAGTATGTTTTTTTTCAATATGATGCTATTAACTATTTCTTGGACAAAGAACACTCTTTTGTAAATGTGTATATTTTTTCCAAGTTGAAATAATTTATTTTATGAAATGATGGCATTTTTCTACCCAAATCTAACAAAAAGTTAGCAATTTGAGGCTTATTTATCTGTGAAATATAAATTCTAAGGCCATTCACTTATAAAGTCTGTATTCCAGCCCTTTATTTGCTAAATAAATCATTTTGTCCACAGAGTTTGATGCAATCTTAAGCATCACACAGCAAGAAAGTGGATGCGCCAATTCAATATCTGAATCTCCACCTCGGTAAGCTTGCCATCCAACCTTTTGGGAAGTTAGCACATCGGACTATTTTTTGAATAAGAAAAGAGAAACTTAAGCAGTTTGAAAACAAAATTGAAATTAATGCTTTTCTATTAACCAATAAAATAGAATTTAGCTAAGAAGACTTATAAAATTGTCTTACATTGCTTTAAACTGCAAATAAAGCTTATATGCTGAATGAAATTTTGAGGTTACAACATATAAATACCAAAGAAATTCAGGGGGAGAACCACATGTCATACAGTTTTAAGACAAGCCAATGAGGGCCAATGAGATAGTTCAGTGGACTAAGCATTTGCTCAGGCAAGCACAGGGGTCAGAGTTCGATCCCTGGCACAGTTTGCAGTGCCAGCCCCGCCCCCAGGCACACTGAGCCAGTGCTGGAGTCCAGGTGTGGTGGCGCATGCCTGTAATCCAGGCACTAGGGAAGCTGAAAACAGGATTACTATGAGTTTGGGTTGCATAGTGAGACCCTGTACAAAAAAAAAAAAAAAAGTCAATGAAATTATCTTCATTGACACATTAAAGAGACAGTGTAAAAAAAAATAGCAATTTTTAAGCCTGTTTTTCCACAGATTTTTGAAAAGTTTAATTCCAAACAGTTTTTCATAAAAGTCACTATAGTAGGGGGAACTATTCCTGTAAGCCACCTGGATAATGTTTATTCCTACCCCTCAAATTAATCATAATTTTAAATGTAGTCCATTTATAAGTGTACTCACATGTAAGACAAGCAGCTAAATTCAGCCAGCTTCCCCCATGGTTCCATAAAAAGGGCGATCCTAGTCAAGTTTTATACCAGTGAATGGGGCTGCCCTGCCAATCAATAGAAGATCATTTACAGTCAGACAGATTCTGCTAATCTCTTTAGCATTTCTATACACAAACTGGTGTCTCTCACTTGCCCTTGTCTGCTATTTTCATTCCAAGTTCACTCTTACCTGACTTTCCTGCTAAATCACGTCTAATCCATCACCCACAGATATGACTAATGATTCCTCTTTCTTATTCTGTTTGGGTAAAAGGGTGAATTGGGGTTTGCTGTCTAGGGAAATGGGATACATGCTGAACTAAAGAGTATGGTTAATTTGAATTTGCAACCATGACTCTAAAGATCGCAAGCTGCTATAAACAAAAATCTGTACCTCAAGATACTCTGATCTTAAGTGAAATAAATCAGACCCACATATGCGAACATCGTTCTGTCTAGCTAGTGTGAGAACCTGAAAGAGTAAATAAAATTACAAAGGTACAACAGATACTGTGAAAGGGAAAAAAATTGCTCAATGGGAAGCAAAAACTGGGATGAGGAAAAGGAGAAAAGAATGATGGGAAAAGATATATTTAGGATGATATATGCAGGATAATTTGGATAATTATACTGCTAATTTCTGCTGGTCTTTTGAAAGGAGAAGTTAATGCTTGAAATTATTTTCTTCTTATTCTTATTTTTTTCTTTTGAATTTCTTACAACTTCTTTGCTGTTGTTTTGCCTTTTATTTAAAATGTATTTTTCAGGTTTATATCTGGTAACCTAAACAACTAATTTGGAGATAACATCATACAGTACAGCAACCATTGTTGAATTCCTATTACTTTGTTTAGTGAAATTTTGCACCATTCCTAATGCTGATTTTTCTATTACTATTGAAAAGAAAGACATTCTGACCTTTTATTTGCCATCAATAGTAGAATGCAAGTATATTGTACTTCTGCCTACAGTAGCATAAATCAGAATAATAGGCTTAATTAGTTTTGTTTGCAGTAAGCTGAGTTATTAAAAAGACACAACTTCATGAGAACAGTTGGTGTTGCCATCTGGCTGATCCTTTGGCTCCTGGTCTGCTTCCCCTTGTGTTTCTTGCAGTCCAGAAGTCAACACTTTTCGAGATATACAGCATGCTGCTTATTAAGATAAGTCTGTGTGTGAGACCAGACTATAAATTCAGTCCAGAAGAAATGTGGTCTTGGAGTAAGAGAAATCCTCTTAAATGGTAAGGGAGTTTCACACCCAGGCTAAAGAAGGAATATTCTTTCCAAAAAGACTCTATTTTCACAATTCTTCATCTATCTCTGAACCATGCCCTCATCTGGATGACTTGTGGGTTCCTATCAAATAGACTGAACTTATCTACTAAATGACCAGGTCTTCGGTGATGCTTCTCTAAGCCAGAATCTAGTTTGTTTGCATTAACTAAGATACCTACCTGTCTCTCATTTTCATCATTAAATGTTTCTAATTTTCTGGAATTTGCATCAAGAAGGGGACAAGAATTGTTGCATACTTCATTAACAGTACCTGCAGTACAGGTGGCCTCAAAGACTAGAATAATTGTCTTCTTTGTAAAACTGATTCTATGCTCTCAGAGTAGTTTTATTTCTTCTAGTCTTTTATATATTGGCAACTGGGCTTTGACAATTCAATAAACATTTATGGAAGTCAATTTTCTCATTTAGCCCTGCTTAGGCAGAGCTCAGGGGCTGGGAGTTCCATCCATGGGCATGCCTTGCCAATCCCGCTCCCAAGGCGCACTGAGATGGTGATGAAGACTAGGTGTGGTGGCACACACCTGTAATCCCAGCACTTGGGAGGCTATAAACAGGAGGATCAGTATGAGTCCTATCTATGAGATCCTGTAGACCCTGTAGACCCTGTCTTAAAATACCAAAAAAAAAAAAAAAAATCTCATTTAGAATATAGAAGGTTTGAATGCTTTATGTAGGGTGTTTTATAGCTCTAAATGCCATAACTCTTGCCTTTCTGAAAACAATTATATTATTTTAATTTCTTTCTATTCTTTAACATTATTAAGCCTTGTGTCTGGATGTCCTGCAAAGCCTCATGCATTCTTAGGTGGGGCTTTTTCAGAGGTGTTTGCATCAAGAGTGTATGACACTGTAATTGATTCATGGTGCAGTGCTAGGATCAAGGGCACTAGGATTAAGGGTGAGTGCTGCCCACTCTAAGCAACCTGGCTAAGATATAAGAGATAGAAAGAGCTTTGGGCCTCCCTTGTTGCTCTGCTAACTTCTGTCCACCATGAATGTTTCTCTTCTATAATGACATCCTGCCTCAAAGCCAGCCAATTATGGACTCAAACCTGCACAAACTGTGACATAAATAAATAAATTTGTTCTCTAACTTTGCATGTTATTTTGTCTCAGCAACAAGAAAAGTAATTAAGACAAGCATTAAAATTTATATCCATTCTCAACTGAACTAATAAAACAAATATGTATGTTTATATACATTTATAAATATACTTCTATATTCTATATATGTATATCTTTATGCATCAGTGAATGCAGGGATATATACTTGGATTAAGCAATTTTGCCACTGTAGGAACATCAAGAGTGTACTTACATAAACCTGGATAATAAAGCCTACTATACACCTCAGCTATATGATATAAATAAAGTTTGCTATTTCTACTCTACAAACCTGTACAACATGTTACTATACTGAATATTATAGGAAAAGTATCACAATGTAACCATCTGAGTATCTAACCGTATCTAAATACAGAAGATGCGCAAAAAAAGATTGTACTTTAAGCATTAGGGGCCAGGGAGATAGCTCAGTAGAATAAGCATTTGCCTGCCAAGCGCGGGGTCCTGAGTTCAATCCCCGGTACCACAAAAAAAAAAACAAAAAAAACAAAAAAAACAGAATTACCTTAATACTCTAAAGGAACAACCACACTATATGTTGCCCATCCTTGACTAAGATATCAATTATGCAGGACATGACTGCATAACACACACACACACACACACACACACACACACACACCATCAATAAGTAGTTTACTCTGGAAAACACACACCATGCATCCAATTCATTCTTCTCAACATTTTTAACTGACTAGTACATATGGACACTTAGAAGTTGTAGCTACAGTACAACCCAGACAAGAAATTTTTCTAAAACCCAAAAGACCCTTCAACACTTGGGAAAACGCAAGAAAATCTTTCAGCTTCCTTTATGATCAAGTCCTGAGGCAAAATCCTGAGTTAGTTTATTAAACTGGAAAATCAACTTAACTAGAAAAGTCAATTCAGGAAGCATTGGGGGCCACCTTCCAATGTCTGCTCATCAAAAGTTCATTAAGACATTCTGTCACTCCACCATACCAAAAGACAAAAATGGTGCTACAAATATTTTCTTTGAAAGATCTAAAGATGAAGGATTTACTTTTCTTAAGGCAGTTGAAAATGAAGGTGAAAGGATAGGAAAAAAGTCATTTCATATCTTTAAATTCATTGCAGATCACATTCTACTAAATTTATATATAACAACACTAAATGCCTCGTGTGTGTGTGTAGAGTGGAAAAGCACAAATAATTAAAATATAGACTTTGAGTAATTACCAAATCTAAATCCAACCTTTTACCCTGGTTCATAGAAAACCCTAAAAAAGACCTAACTAGCTAAGGTTCTAAGGA
>NW_004524624.1:13348559-13404301 GCF_000260255.1 Octodon degus | reverse complement strand
AATATTATTCCTGAGTTTCATTTATCCAGCAATTGAAACTATGCCTAGTTTTAACTGAGGACCAGGATACAATTTCAAAACTTGTACTCTGCCATGAGGATACAAAAAATAGGAAGTTCATAACTCTTTGTTATGGGAACTCTATACATGAACAGCCACACCTGAATGCCACCATTATTACCTTTTATCTTAGGAAGGAGAAACCAGTATTGCCTTTATAAGGACAATGACGCAACCTGCTTCTCCCCTGCCATCTTGCCTGTTCTAAATGCCTCTTAGGACTCTCTTCTGCTTAAGGACCCTCTGCCTCAAAAGAGCAGCAGTTCTTTCTATTGGAAACACTTGAATAGCACTTTAAAGCAAAAGCAATTTATGTCAGGCACAGCAGTAACTCGATCTCACTCTCTTGCAGATTAAAGACTCTTAGAAAGCTGAGATTTCACGTCTGTATTCTCAAGTATCCCATGGTCTATTCTTGATACTGAGTTTCAAATTTCCTAGCTCTCTTGAAAATTGGCCCATTTTAGAACATGAAAGTATTCTTAGTATTTCTCAAAATAAAATACAAAATAATCTTTCAAATATGGCCATTTTGTTTGCCATAAAAATTATGCATTAAAATACTAGTAAAGGCAGCTTGGTTATATCAAACTAGCCAAGAATTAAAATCTTGGTGCTTATAATATTATAAAATACCTCAACAGTTAGAAGTACAGCAAGACCTATAAAAGAAGGACAAATAAACCTTAAAAAGCTGAAATACTCACAGAAGAACCATGCACACATGGCCTATGTACTTTATATACAGAAGGACACCTTAAGACAATTTATTCTTTTTTTAATAAACACTTCTAGGCAGTGTAGTTACCCACTTTCCTAATCTATGATAGGTCATTAGAAATACCAGAAAAGAACATTTAAAATAAGATGAGTTAGACTTTCTAAAGACATCAAGAAGTTCATGCTGTGCCAGCCCTGCACACAGGGCACCTTCAGATGGCAAATGAGACTGGGCGTGGTGGCGCACGCCTGTAATCCCAACGCTTGGGAGGCTGAAAACAGGAGGATCACTACCAGTCTGATCTGTATAGTAAGACCCTATAGAGCCCATACTAAATACATGAAGTTAAAAAAAAAAGAAGCAGCAGCTCAGCTGACAGCATTGTGGCTGTATTTTTAAGGAGATATGAGGAGGAGGTTATCTACCCAGGGACATGTAATTTGGACATCCCTTTAATAATCAGAAAAAAGCAGATAAAATTTGAGGAGTTTTAGAGCTTTATATCATAATAGTCTGGTAAATTTATTTTAATCATTTCCCCACATTGGTTCAGCAGTGCTACACAAGTAAAATATCATCATTATTTAATTACTTTTTGGCAAAATTTGGCATCACATTGTTATTTCTGACCAAGGAAACTTGATTATGACCCCCTAAACCCATCCCTCCAGAATAATGCATCATTACTAGGAGAAAACAGATAGCCCTAAATGTTTTGTATCTGTATTGTATTCATTTATTCATGCCCCTGTGGATACATATTGACGCATCTGTACTCATTTGACACTTGTAAAAAGTTGTAGCCTAATGAAGTGGAAAGATTTTTACTTCCTCATGGTTCACTGTAAATTGTTTCCGTTACACAGAAATATAAATGTATCACTAATTCAATGATCACATTGTTTTGATTATACATCTTGAAAAGTTTCAGTGAATTAGAACATATAAGCACTTAATTGATTTTAATTGTGTCTACAGATTGGGATCATAAAAGTGAAAGAAATTCTTGATTAACTTCATGACAAGAGCTACCATAGACGGCTGAATGTCAGATGCATTTGAATGTTTGTTTCACTAAACAGAATTAATTTAAAGTTTGGTATTGTTCAGATGCAATATTAGTTATTTTAACCTATACAAATATCACATTGATAATCTACTTAGGGAAAATACTAAACTGAAACAAGCCACTAGAATCAAAAAAACATTTATAGCTTTGTGCTATTATTACCGGTGCAGCTGAAAACCTTATATTAGATAATACATTTCTAAGTCATCTAGTTTTTTTCAATAACCAACCACTGAGTTAGTTTATAATTTTCTTAAATAGGCTAATTACACATATTAACTTTTATGTATCAATAAATCAAAATGTTTTCTTATGATCAATGCAATATGCTTTGCAATATAAGCATAATGTAATAAATTGATTCTATTTTTCAAAACTTAAGTTGATGCCCTAGCAAAATGTAACTATGGTTACCAAATTGCCATAGTGAAGCTTGCAGAAATCTATTCCTTTAACTATGTATGTGTTAATTCACAGAATAGAACATATTCAGAGGATCTCAATTAAAATCCATTGTTATTCCATAATTGTAACTGTTGAAAATTTTTCTTCCAAGTAACATTTGATTTATATTGTCCAAGTACATTTATAGGTGATGTTTGACTTTTCTAAGCAAAATAAAATATTTATGAGACTAATCATTCATGCTATATTTCACACCACTACTTAATTCAAAGGCAACTTCACCTAGTAGAAGTTCTGCTGAGTTTTTCCACAGACAGGTTACCTTACTACTCATAGACAGGGCCACCTTGCATTATCAATAGTTTTCCTATACTCACTAACAGTCTGAACAGAAAGCAAGGAGCACTATTAAAACTCTGGGAAATACCAATAAAGTGAGAGATTTGAAATACTACATCCTTTTGCATAACATATACTTCAGCATTGCAGGGTTTACATGATCTACATACAACCAGTAACACTTACAGTAAATGGGTTAGGAACCCATGTGTTTTATTTTTCATCTGAATGTGATATCTTTAAGAACTAAAGCAATATTAAATCATGCATGTCAAAGTTTCCCCAGAATTAACCAAACCATCTCAAACACAAAGAAAAGATAAATTTTCAACCCATAATCCAAAGACTAGTTGGATAAAACAGCCTGATCTGCTTCTAGAAGTACTCTGGCAAAACAAGGCAAAAGAGCACTAAGAAGCATTCAAGAAAACTTAAAACATGGCTTTCCAAACAATAAGGCCATAACAGCTCTAAGCAGACCTTCTACAACATAACTGAATAATTTCCTCACACAGATTACCACTGGCTAGGGTGATACTGAAGGACAACACAAAGTCATCGTTTACTAGAATGTGCTCAAAAAAACCAAAAGGTATCAGACTAACTAGGATAATGAAGGAATTGTCTTATTCTTAGGAAATATATGATAAACAATACATTAAAGAGTAAAAAAATAAAAGAATAATAGAAAGTATTTCTTTTTCTTGTGCCTTCTCATTTGCTGGTAATTAGCAATATGTACCTTTGGAATTAAAAAACTGAACAATTTTACTACTTTGTCTGGATTCAGAATACCCAGTGGGTGAATTGCTTAGAATTGCTTGTGGTCTTTTGAATTATCATTGAAAAATTAACAAATAGAGTTATTATTAAAAAAACCTGAATCATCCAACACATTTATGATATAAGCCGCAATAGCTATTTGCCATTTTGTCAACTGTTATCTGGAAGCAAAATTCTTTAGTTTCACTGAGGAAAGAAAAATATTTTAACCTCCTAAAAAGGTTCAGTTTGACCTTGAATTTCACTGCAATCAGGTAAACGAGAACCCTATTCTTAGTAGCTGATGCTGTCAGTTTGTGCTCTTATAAAACTAGTTTATGCCTTTACAGACACTTAATTTATTACATCTAGAATCCAGCAAGCAACTTAAATGGGCAAACGCCTTCACGTCTAGAAGTGACAAATGTTGAATCTGCTTATTTGAAAATGGAACTCTTTACAAACTAGAAAGCAGCTGTATAACTTCTAAAGAAATATATCATAAGCTTTTCATGTGGTTTGCGTGTATGTTTTTTGTTGGTGTTTTTTAATCAGTCACATATTAAGAAATGATTACACAGGTTTAGTTTTTGGGGTTTTTTTTCAGGCTTAGTTTTAATATAGAAAAAAATACCTAGAGTTCATCTTTGCATTCTCATAAGAAATTAAGCTAAAGTTTACAGGAAATTTTTGGACTTCAAGTTCAACTATATCATCCACAGAATGTCTAACTGAAAGGACAAGTAGACAGTTGTCTCTGACAAGTAGAGAGTTAAAGGGTCAATGTAGGCAATGTAGTGAAGAGTTAAAGACACTTAAGAAAAGGAAGACTGACTAATGGTAATCTTTTCCCCAACTTGCGTGTGCATGTTTGGAGGGAAGGTGCATTCTTACAGGTAGGACAATATTCTGCCAATACATATTTAGTCTCTACTTAATCTTGCCAAAATGTAGACTCTCTTCTCACCTACTTTTCCTCCTTTTTGCATGTAAAAACATGCAAGTGCTGATCCAAAGCACTCATAGTTCACATCAATCCCAAATAAAATAGCTCTGGAAATGACTCAGCTCATCTGCAATTTAGGATTAGTTTTGCTCCTGCTTCTTATCTGCTTATACACTCATGATGCAAACAAATTGTGTGGGGATTTAAAAATATGAAAAAGCATGTCTTACCATCCATATCAAAAGTTAATTTGTAACAGCAGGATAAATACAAACTACCAGCGCTCAAGTTTACAGGCTGATGATCCATAAACATCTCATTGTGCCACTTCATTTTCCAATTAATTACTGAAATAAAAATGCAATGTAAATATACTGCAAATACACTCTGGTGAAGGTATCAACTGTCACCAGAAGACCACTTACGAATGAGCAAACGTGAAGTAGATATAAAAAAGTCTTCATATTTTGCTATTCAATTTGATTAAATTAAAACCAAACAATTTTTACACAAAAAAAGGAATTGAACTACTATGTCACTTTATAACGTAGTGGTTATATCAAATTTGTAACTAAGTTCAGTTGTTAGATTTCAGGAAACCTTTGCCTAACTCAGGAGGTTTATCTGAATCCAAGTGATAAGTCACAATACATCATTTTCATCTAGTGATATCACTTATTTTAAAAGTGTTAAAACCTCTTAAGTCATGCATCAGAAGAAACATTTTGATATAAGCATAAAAAGTATTTGACAAAGTTAAACATCCTTTCATGATCAAAGCTACTGACATTATGGGGCCTGCCCATTAGCCCAGTTGTTTAAGTGACTCTTTAAACAAAGCAATCAGGATGCTGTGGTTCAATCCCCAGATCTTCAAGCCTTACCAGACCTGCCCTGAGGGCATCCTGAGCCAGCCAAGAAAAAAAAATCACTTCTGAACTTTTCTGTACTGTGAATAACCACTAAGAAGATAACAATATGCAATGTATTAATTATTGAAACTGGCCTATTTGAAACTGGTTTTGAAACTGTCTCATTGCTATCTCATTGCTATCAAAACCTATTGAAACTGGTTTTGAAACTGTCTCATTGCTGTTCCTCAATAAAATTAATAAACTACTGACATTAAATATAGGAGAAATATATCTCAATACAAGGAACATGAATATGAAAAACACAAACAACACCTTTCTCAATAGTAGAAATTGAAACATTTTCCTCTAAAGTGACCATTCTCAATACTTCTCAACATAGTAATGGAAGTTAATACCAAAGCAATAAAGAAAAATGAAGCTTGAATTGGAAAGGAAGAAGTGAACTGTTTCTATTTCCTAATAACCTGATTTTATGTATAGAAAACCCCTAACACTCCACTCAAAAATACCTGTTAGACCTGACAAACTAATAGCCTTATAAAGTTGGAGGATACTAAACTAACATAAAAAATCATTAACATTTCCAAATACTTATAATGAACTATCCAAAAAAGGAAATTAAAAAGACAATCCTATCTATAATGGCAGCCAAAAATTAAATAGATATAAAGTTGTGCATCATGGTGGTGCACACTTCTAATTATAGCAACTCGGAAGACAGAGGCAGGAAAACTGCTGCAAGTATGGGGCCAGCCTGGGCTACATAGTGAGCTCAAGGCCAGTCTACCCTGCACAGTGATACCTTGTCTCAAGAAACAATTAAATAGTTATAAATTTAACTAAGGTGGTAAAGGACCTGTATATTGAAAATTATTTTTTAAAACTGATAAAAATACAAATAAATGGAAAGACATTCTGTGTTCATGGAATGGAATAATTAACATTGTGAAAACATCCCCAGCATGGTATGCTTTAGAAGAGACAGAATCATCAATGGAACAAGATAGAAAATCCAGAAATAGCCTCAGAGATTTTCAGTCAACAGATTTTGACAAAAGTGGCAAGAGCTAACAATGGAGGGCAGGGCAGTCTTTTCAATAAGCAACGTTGGGAAAACTCAATATCCACATGCAGAAGAGTAAAACTGGACCCTTATACCAAGTAAAAAAAAGTCATTGTCAAATTGCCAAAGTCATCAAAAAGATTTAATTATAAAATCTGAAATTGTAAAATTACTGGAAGAAAACACAGGAGAAAAGTTGTATGACATTGGTTTGGACAATGATTTCATGATTATGATCCAAAAAGTATAGGCAATAAAAGCAAAAGTAGAAAAGTGGTATTACATAAACCAGCAAGGGAAAGTCACTAAACTGAAAATACACTCACAGAATTGGAGAACAAGGGCTGGCCAGATAGCTCAGAGGACTAAAGTGCTGGGGTTCGATCCCTCACGTGCTGGGCCAGCCACACCTCCTGGGCATGGCAAGGCAGCGATTGAGATTGGAACTGGGTGTGGTTGCATGCACCTGTAATCCTGGCACTCGGGA
Organism: Octodon degus; assembly: GCF_000260255.1. NCBI lineage: Eukaryota > Metazoa > Chordata > Mammalia > Rodentia > Octodontidae > Octodon > Octodon degus. The sequence continues at coordinate 13,397,574 of NW_004524624.1, read as the reverse complement.
GGCTGAAAACAGGACAATCACTACAAGTCCAATCTATGTAGTGAGATCCTGTAACCCTGTACTAAATACATTTTTAAAAAAAGAAGAAGAAGAAATGGAGAACATATTTGCAAACCACACAGCTGATTATCTGTTTATTATCCAGGTTAATAAGTATTCAATTCAATACCAAAGAACAAAGTAGATCAACTTAAAATGGACAAAGAACCTGAAGAAACATTTCTCAATAGATATACACATCCCTATAGTCACATGAAAAATATTCAGAATCATTAATCATTATAGAAATGCAAATTAAGACTATAATGAGATATTACCTCACACTTGGTAGCTTTAATGAAGATGGAATATCAATGTTGGAGAGGAACAGAGAAAAGAGAGTTTCTTATACATTGTAGCTGAAAATGTAACAGTGTAACTATTATGGAAAATGGTATGGAGCTTCTTCAGAAAACTAAACATGGAATTATGATATGATCAAGTAATCTCATTCTGAGTTATAAATCCAGAGGAACTAAAATCAGTAGTGAATATCTGCATTATCATGCCTATTACAGCATTTGTCACAATAACTAAAATATGAGATCAATCTGCCCATGGCTAGAAGAATGGACAAAAGAAATGTGGTATATATAAAGTAGAACACTATTCAGTAATAACAACAAAGGAAATACAATCATTTCCAGCAACATGGAGGAAACTGGAGGACATCATGTTAAGTGAAAAAAATCAAGCACAGAAGATAAATGTCATATGATTTCACTTGTAATGTACCCAGTAAAGTTTAGCCCACAGAAAAAGAATAGAATAATGGCTACTAGAGGGTAAGGTAATAATAGAAGGGGAAAGAATGTGCAGTTGTTGATCAAGAGACACAAAACTTCAGACAGAATGGATTTGAGATCTATTGTGTAACCAGGTAATTATAGTCACTAATCACATATATCTCAAACTTTGAAAATGTCTCACCATAAATATGATATGTAAGAGACATGGTAGATATGTCTGATTTAAGCATGCCACACTGTATACATAGATCGAAATATCACATAGCCAGTAAATATTCATAAATTATTATTTGGTAATCCATAATACAATTTTTAAATAAAAATAAACTAGAGTTCTTTAAAGAGCTATTTTATAAAATGAAGATTTATTGTAAGTGAACCTCCTGCCCCAAGTATTTTTAGTTTAAGAAACGAAGTTTCCTTAAAATAGTATATACATCATTACTACTCAAGGTCATTAAAAAATAATCAAGAAATGGAAAAGTCATTAGCTTTCCTTTCCCATTAACCTACTACCACCCTTGAAGACAAGCACCATGGTCAATGGCCCACTTCATGACAGTGACACAATCAGCCTATCTTTGCAAATGGCCTTCACCTCCTGTGGGGACCTACGCAGCCAAGGCTGCCCACAGCAACATGAACACTTCTACTTGCCACTCTCAGGAGCATGGGTATGGGTACAAGCAACCTGGCAAAGGCGCCAGCCAGGAGACCTGGACATAACAGATAAACTGGCTCTCCCTGCTCCCTTCCAACTGAGGCAACCAAGAAAGAAGCATCTTGCTATCCTCCCCACCTCTTCCATTTGCACTTAAAAGAACACTGGATGCATTAGAAGTCAAGCACTGAGAGTCAATTTTCAGCAATATGAGAAAAGGATTAAGGATGCAATAGAATCCGACAACTAAATCTTACAGTACAATATTGCAAATTTATCACTTCATGTCATTAAAATTGGCAGCCTTCTCCACCACTGTTCATAGCTGACTACACATAAAGCTCTAAAGAAGCTTTCATATACAGAGAGAAACCCATAGATATTTTCAGTGAAAAACCCCACAGTTTATAAAACCAAGGATTTTAGTTTTACTTCAACTATAAGTAACATAAAAGAATTGTGAAAGGTTTTTTATTGTTGTTTTGATTTTGGTTTGGTTTTTGTTTTCCAAAATTATTTCTTTCTCTCTTGAATTGAAAGTGATTTCAGAACAAAGATGCATAAAATTAAGTCTCATTTTAAAAGTTTAAAAGCTCAGGTTTAGTGTTGCATCAGCAAACGTAGCAGGTATCATGCTTTGGAAACCAAAGGAGAGTCCAAACACCAAACACACCTGTACATTTTAAATAGGTGCACTTAAATGACCCAGAAGATGTCTCCTCTAATGTAAAAGGACAAACTCTTTAGAATCTATTTAAAGGACTTTCTTGAGAGAGTAGACGGACTCTGAGTGAGTAGGAAACAACCATGGAAGCATCTTGGATGCAGATAAAAGTCACAAATTCATGCTATTACCACCAAGACAATGGGAGTCCCCAAGGTAAAGGGGTGCATAGGCAGTCAAGCACACCAGTCATGAAGCCTATTAAGGGACACCACATTTCTTTTTTAATACTGTTTCCATAAATATTCATTCCTCTCTAAAAAACTATTAACTGGACTCAAAATCCACTTGCATCCCATTTCACAAGTTAACTCTAGTAAGAAATAGCATAAACTAGGAAAATACTTCACTTCAGAATGAAAAAGTCTTATTCCTATCTCCAGGACTCATAGATTTCAAGTCAGAGCCCCAAGGAATTATTGTTTCTCTTCTCTTAACCCTTCACCCTCAATCTTCTTCTGTCTTACTTGCCTGATAAATATATAAAATAAAAACAAATCAAGGGGAAGAAACACACTTTTTGACTTCAGGGACAATGTCTGTCCCTCCTCCTCAACCACTGCTCAGCCAGCACCTGCACTTTCTAACATGGTTCAAAAGCCCTGTATCATTCAGCACTCTCTGCTCAGTTGCTCAGGAAAGCAGTTCCGCAGCGCGTACTGACCCACCGTTCATGCCACTGTAGACACTGCGATGATGGGGCGACGCCTCCTCTTGTGCTTGCCGTCTGAGGGTGCCCTCCCTGCTGCCTCCGCCACTGCCTCCGCCTCCTACGTGTTTGTGATCAGGGCTTCCCCCATAATGCTGTTTGAGATGTTCAGGACTGGTGCCTCTGACTCTGGGGAGGTGTTCCAGGCTGCCCCCAAGAGCATGTTTCTGAAGATGCTCCGGGCTCCCTCCACTAGGCCTGGCGTGCTCTGGGCTGCCTCCTGGCCTGTGCTTCTGGAAATGTTCAGGGCTCCCGCTCAGCACATGCTTAGGCAGTGTTTCCGGGCTGCTCCCAGGCTGTGGATGTCTTTGTTGTTCTGGACTGCCCTTACACAAGGGTTTGTGGTGCTCAGGGGTGGGTCCTTTGAGGGCTTTTGAGTGATCCGAGGTCCCAGAGACTCTGGGTTTCTGCAAGTGTTCAGGGCTGGCACTCCTATGCTTGGAGTGCTCTGGACTACCCTCGCCTCGTGGCTTCTGGAGATGCTCCGGGCTGCCTCCACTTGTGTGGTGCTTATGGTGGTCAGGGCTGTCAGTGCTGCCAGTGCTGGAAGTACTGCTGCCATCTCCCACATCCCGCACATAAGGTGCCGTGGAGGCGGTGAGCTGGCACAGGCTGGCCTGGCTGTCGATGGAGCAGCGGCTGCCGGCACAGCCTGCACCCTTCTCCTCATCCAGCAGCACGCAGAGTTCCTTGAGCTCCATGTTCTCCTTCACCACTTCCTCCTGCTTCACCTCCAGTTCCTTGAGCTTCTGCAGGTATAAGGCCACTTCCTTGTGCATCACCCCAGCTGTGTAGCGGCCTAGTCTCTGCCACTCCCGGGACACCCTTTTTCCTTTCTGCCGGTCATCATCCAGAAAGCAGCAGAGATCCCTCAGTTCCTGGTTGTCCTCCTGCAGTTTCTGGTTGATATCCTGAAAAGAGAGAACCATTCAAGGAAGGAACTCAGAGGCGGTGCATGCTCAGAAACCCAGGGTCAAGAGAGCCTGAAACTGAGTTCTCTGGGATGTCGGGGGAAGAGGTGAAAAGAAAAGAGCTGAAGGCGTGCAAAGCTGAAGGTGTGCAACTCTCCAGAAACTCTCCCATAAATGCTGAAATAGTAGGTATCAGTTTTATTCTCTGCAGAATACTTTATTATTGCATCTAAGTTTCACCAAAACATTTAAAAGACAAAAATTACTGTCATTTTACAGAACGGGAAACTGAATCTCACAAGACTTTACTTGTCCAATATCATCCGGTCAGTATCTAGGGAGCAGCCAGTTAATTAATAAAAACTCAGTTCATAGAAAACAAACACCGCCCCTATACACCCTCAGAAAACACGGCTTCTTTTGACCTATGAAATATCCAAAAGCCCTATGACTGAGGTTTTTCAGCAGTGCCAACAAAGCACTACTCGGTTATTCAGCCTATGACATAGAATGAGTCCCAAACCTCCACTAAGAAAACACACAATTGCCCTCTAGTGTCATTTCAGTAGCCGCACGCAAGTCCTACCGACTGTACCCATAGATGTGTCTTAGTCTCTTAGGTATCTCACACAGAATGCAAGCTACCGTGAGCTCTTGCCAGTAAACACCCCTCCCTAAAGTGTACTTCTCAGCAAACACCACATCCACCCACCCCACTGCCCTTGATAAGAATTTTCTGGGTACCTTCTCTCATCTCCCACTTCCAAACCAGTTTCTGGAAAGTAACCTCTAAAATTTATTTCGCCTTGTCATGCCCACATTAAGAATCCTTTAATAGTGTCTCATTGCCCTAGGATAGAGTTTAAACTTCACTTCTCACCAGGCCCCAAGTGATCTGACTCAGTCTGCTCATTCTTAGAGATTTAGTAAGCATCTGCTATGCACAAGGAATAAATTCAACAGCTAGAAATGTACTGAGAACATAGCAGAAACATCACATGCCACAGTTTTCATTCTGATGGAAAAGTTAATATATATACATGTATATGTATATGTAAATGTATATGTATATGTATATATTCACATAATGAAAAGTGCTAGGGGTAAAAAACTAAAGAAAGTTAAAAAAAAAATTTTTTTTTTCAAGAAATGGTACCACTGCAAGGAAGGGAAAAAATTGAGCAAAGACCTGGCTACAATGAAGGAACAAACATAAAAGTGAAGATGATCCAGAGCAGAGGTAGGACAAGCACAGCAGGTCTGAAAAATGGGATGAAATGAGGTGAGAAAGGAGGCCTGAGACCCATTGGAGCCTAAGTAGTATAGGGCTAGGTCCTCCAAGAGAAGGACTCTGGGGTGTTGAAGACCTGAGATTAGAGGAGTGTCAAGTTGTGATTCATTTTATGAAGGACTGACATAGCTTTGGGTGGGAAAGAGACTGACTGGGTTTGGGAGGAGGACAAAACAGCGTAAGACAGGATGAGGTGGAGACTAGATGACCAGTAAGGAGCTTGCAAGAGTGGACAGGGAGGAGATGCCTGTGGCTTAGATGAGTGACAGCAGCAGAGAGACTGAGCATTGCACGCTGAGGACCCCAACTATAGCCTCGGTTCAGGTCAAGGGGAAAACCCTTCTCTCACTTGCAATGCCTTCCCCACCCTTGTACACAGCCAGTGCTCATTTTGCATTACTCCTCCATAGAAGTCATTCAAAAGGGTCACACCTCTGCTCTGTATCACTCCTTGCCTCTATTATACCTATTACAATGTAACAGGTGTATTTACAATTGCCTGTTAGTTCAAGTCTCCATCCTCACTGAAGCCAAAGAGAATACAAAGCTCAGCCACTCTGTTCCCCTATGTAGCTAGACCATAGCACTCTCACTGTAGGCACCTGAAACTAGAGAATTTTAAAATGTATTGTGACACTTCCACTGATTCTCCATTCACACATACAGTAAAAGAAACACCATGTTTAGAGATGAAACTGGGTTAGCTGTGGGGTTGTACATATGACTGGCCCTGCTTTACAAAGGCTCTCATTTTCATTTTAAAACCTCTCATTGTAAACAACTTTATCTTCCAATCTAGAAGTACAGACACTCAGAAAATAGACTTCCTTTTGTTAAACTTGAGTTAATCCCAACACATCACATCCTCTGAGACTGATTAGAGAACAAACTTTAGAACATCTACCCATGATATCCTTTATTTCCTGAGTCACAAACCCTCAGGTGTAAAAGAATTTCAAGGCCTGTGAAATTAGTTTTCATTTGACTCCAATTCCAACTCTTGGCATTACCAACAACTCTGTTTCTTTGTTTCTAATGCCCACTTCCTCCTTTGCTTTTCTGGGCTGTTTTATGACTTCAGGCTTGACCTTGACCAACGGCCTCCCACCTGGCTTCTCTGCTTTGTCTGCCCATCTGTCTTCTCTTGCCTGCTCTAATCCAAACACCCCTCAGCCATAATGATCTTCAAAGGAGATCCCTGCATGGATCATCCCTTCTGTTGACCAACCTGTAGCAGCTCCTTTTTGGTAGGATAAAATGAATAAACCCTCTGCCACACCTGAAAAACACTCTCCTACATTTCTACCTTTGACTCTCTGTGGACAAATTAGGAGCCTTAATTATGGCTGTTCATTCCAGCTAGAAAATATCCCCTTCTTACCCATATGAATTGAACCTAAAATGAGAGATTTCCCCCGAGCAGTCTCTCTAGGCACCAGAACATTAACCACAAATATGCATAAGATCACACCCCATAAATGAATGAGTTAACTTTCCCACTTGCTGCTTAATGCCTGTAACACATTTCAGCATTCACTGGGCATCATGATTTTTCTTCTTTTCTCATACAGGTATCTTAGCTTATGGAAGGCAGATGTCTAATGTCTTTCTTTGCATAGGCAACATACCTGCCAGGGTACCTTTTATACAGTAGACACATAAGATAGTGTTTATGGACTGATCAATCCTTTAAAGCCCAAGACTTGTGCCCAAAACAGGTTTCAGATGTAGCTCCTGGGAAAGAATTTCTATTATTATTTTCAGCAAGCCCTTGCTATGTTGGAACCTACAGTAATAAGAGGATAAATTATCCCTTGATGCTTCTGCCTTAGGGGCAATTGGAAGCTGTAACTATTCAGAGAAAATAATATTAAGCCAAATTAATCTAAGCTTCAAAATATACTCAACAATCAATTTAAGCCTGGAATTAGATAGAAAAAAAAATCATGTTCTTCTTCATCTGAATGAATTTCCATTTGAAATATTTTCTTTTGACTCTCAAATGTTAGTCCTGATTTCTCCAAAAACACAAACAAGACTGGTGGCGTTATGGGCTCCGTGGAGCTGAGGAAGTGAGCAGAGCCTTCACAGCATTCCATACTGGTAGGTGCCCAGAATGAGAGGCCTGTTCAACTTTCTTCCTTCAGTCCTTCTTCCTATTTTTAATTTTCTTGAGAATATTATTTACTTTCCAATTTAAAGCTATTCCCTTCACCCTTTGATGAATGGCTAAGCACCTTGTGAGGCACCTTCTTCAAATTTGCCACAATAAGAACTGGACTGAACCACTAAGCGCTCTTTTAACCTCACCATAGGCCACCAGATTTTATCTAAATATCTAACATGGCCTTCTGTCCATTTTACAAACTACTACCCACAACTTCAATCTTGTGACTACAGAATAACAAGAACCATATCAGTGTAGAACAACTGTTCTAATTCTTTTTTTTTTTTTTTTCTTCATTGCAGAATGGGTGAGAGGGTTTGGGAGTGACTAGATAATTAATTCAATGCAGATAATAAATCTACAGAGATTTTGTTGCCAAACCAGCCCCCACCAGCATTCTGGGTCACAGCAACTGTCTAAGACTCCAGTACCTTATGACATTAGCACCCTAAATGAAAGTACCCTTTCTCCATCCCTTTGGATCCACACATTCTAAATAAAGAATATCAACTAGCTAAAAGACAAGAAAGCCTATTTTGTACATATTACATCCATGTGACCTTGAGAAATCTATCTAACCTTCCTGAGGATTCTGTATCTATGTATCATTTAACACTCATAAAACCTTACTTAGAATTGAAATTAAAATTCCCACTGAGCCAATGAAAAACCAAATCTTAGAGAGGTTAACAGTTTGCCCAATGTAACCAAACCATACAGCCACAGTTCCACCTACTAGCCTTAAAAACATTTGGATGCAATTTCAAAGTCGGATCACAGCAAAGGGCATTTTAAAGTATATCCTTCCCTACCCTACATTTGCAGTCAATTCAGAGTGCCAAATCACCCGAGGGCAAAAGTAACACCTCTATCGTCCAATAAAGCCAAATAAATAAATATACCATTCCTTAGTCAACCACATATTTGGATCACTATGGTGTCCAGGAAGCTCTGTGCTAAAATGACTAAGAAAAGGGAGAATGTTGGTCTCTCAGCAGAGCCTTAAAGCCCCTCAGGCCTTGTGCCACCTTGAAGCTACCCAGGGATGGTGCAGACTGAAGTAGAGCCTGGGACAGAAAGTAACCAGCTGTCATCATTTCTGAACTTGATAAGGTGTAGGCTAGGAAGTCTTAACACCAGCTGAGGAATTCAGACCACAGAGACTTCACTACTAGGGGTGTAACTGCTCTAAGTGGCCCAACACTAGTTTCTAAATGATGCCCTGAGGGTGAAAACCAGGTACCTGGCCACAGAGAAGCACAGCACTGGCTCACACAGAGATCTTCACACACAGCCTGCAGCAACATGAAAGAACGTCCAAGAATCTGATTTATTGTGCTGATTCTCTATGTTATTAAAACCTTTAGGAAATTAGTTAAACTCTTACCAGTCACAGTATTGTTTAAACCATTTAAGAAGATTATACTCGAGGTTGAAAAACTAATACTATTGTCCAGTTTTACCTAAGAAATCCAGGCTATACAGTTATTTGTCTTCAGCTTGTGAGAATAACCATTATATTTTGTAGTCAAGTACAGTACTAAACCTTGCCCTACATCATTAATTTATCTTCACAACACCCTAGCAATTATCATGTGCATCATACTGGTAATAAAATAAGGTCCTGACAAATTACTCAAGCTCACCTTCCTGGCAGATAAGATTTCTAGACTCAGATCCACTTCTAAAATCATCTTCCTCTATTCCAGCCTGCCTCTATACCCCAAACAGCCCAGTACTTAATAAATATCCCACAATAATGAATTAAAATAAAGGAGAGATCAAGGCTGGGGGGGAGGGCTTTCTGTGGGCTCTTCTTGGTGGAACCGACTCGAGGGACCACGTGACAGCGCTTTGGGATAGGGGAGGGCCGTTTCCACTTAGCGCGCTGCAGTGCGCGGGTGAGTCCGGGCATCTCGCATAGCCAGTCCTCCCCATCCCAGAATCCCAGAAGGAGAGCCCTGAGGCAATTAAGGAACAGAGTCTACTGCTGAAGAAGTAGGGTGGGAGTAGAAAAGGACCAGAACAGTTTGTGCCTGCGGGAATTTGCTCCCTAAGGTCCCCGCAGGTATTTCGTTTGTGTCTGGCTTCCTATAAACAAAACCAGAACAATGAGAGGAAGGAATACCGAAAGGCACCCTTCGAGCTTGTGGAGAGGAAGTTTGCAGTGTATGCGGGCCAGCAGGGCGGTTCCCGGCCTCCGGGTCTGCTGGGGCCAGGCACACTGCGGACACATAGAGCTCTCCAAGGAGAAAAGAAAGTTAGTGGGGTTAGGGGGTCTCCCCTTTTGCTAACAGCAGAGCGACAGCCAAAATAGAATTCATCACTGATCGACACTTTGGGGCATCCTTGCTAAACCCTATGCCTGCCACACTGGGTCCCTTGCCGCCCCACCCAATTCCACCTCCCATTCTGGAGAAAATTAAAATCAGACTCTATGCAATCCCAGGGGACGCCAGCCAAAGGAAGGCAAAAGAAAGCACAGGAGCTAGCGAAATCCTTGAAGCTCCTCTACACCAGGTGACACACACCGGCTCCAAGGGTAGCATCTGCTATTTCTCTCCGGGCGCCGCTCGGGCCCTTTCCTTGGCAGGGACGCCCTTTCTGTGCCCTCTACTCACCGGAAAGCTGGTGGCGCTAGAGCAGCCTTATCCCCGACCCCCGAAAACAAAGCTCCCCCGGGCCCTCTCTTGCCTCCTTTCCTGGCTGCCCTTAAGCTGACGGTCAGGTTCTCTATGAAACTGAAGGTCAGCCATCTCCCTCCCCATCCTCTCTCCAGAGAACCCCGAGAGAGCTAGAAGCCTCCAAAGTTTGTACAACTTCGCGAAGGGCTGAGGATAGGGCCGACCGGTGCTGCCTAGGATATGGAAGAGGATCACCTGTTGAGGGAGGGAAGGAAAGTTTGCGGGCCCCGCCCCGCCCGCTGAGCCCGGCCCGGGCCGCCTCACCTTGAGCCCGCGGATCTCGCCGAGGTGCAGCTGCAGGCGGCGGTTCACTTCGCGGATGAGGTTGCTGTGATCCAGCATCGCGCTCACCTTCTCGGCCTCGGCGCGCCGGAGGCTGCGGATCAACTCTTCCTTGCTCCACTGCAGCAGCTCCTCGTCCGTCACTTTGGACAGATCCTCCACGGCTGCAGCCGCGCCCGCGCCGACCGGGGTTGGGGGACAACTTTCAGCCGCCGCCGCCGCCGCCGCGCCTCCGGCCGCCTTAGACATGGTATCCACGCGGGGGCGGGTGAGAGTGGGTGGAAGAGGCAAAGCGACTCGCCGGGGCGCGGGGCCGCCTCCGCCCACAGCCTGTGCGCTCCGGAGTCACCGGCACCGCCCGGGGGCCGCTGCGAGGGCGCGGCGGGGGTCGCGCAGGGCAGCCATCCTACCTCGCCATCCCCGCGCGCGCACCCGCGAATCCCCAGCGCCGGGCAGACTGGCGGCTGCCCCGGCCGGTTCCAACTCCGCGCAAGTCCATAGTGCTGGACGCCAGGGAGCCGGAGCCAACGCGGCAAAACCGTGGGGGTCCGGCGCGCGGAGGCCTGGGGGCCTTCGCCCTCAAAGCCCCTTCCTTGTCGTGCGCCTTGATCCGAGATTGGGCCCAGACACACTCTCACGCCGGCACACGCACTTTTCTCCCCTTCCCCGATGCAGTCGCGGGCTCCTCCCCTCTCCAGCCGCTCGGCGCTCGCAGGCTCCCCGACGCCCTCCCGGCTGCTCCGACGCGCGCCCGCCGCGGCTGCCCAAGGGCTCTGCGCGGCCGTCGGGCTGCGCTCCTCCGGCCCCTTCGTTGCGCCTGCAGCTGCTTCTGGGCTGCTCAGGGAAGCTTCGGATTTGCTGATCTGAGCCAAGGAGTGGTGAAGGGTGGGGACCGACAGGAGGAGGAGCCTGAAGCGAGGGACGCCTGCGGCGCCTCCCCCGCGTGCTAGACGCTGCTGCAGCTCGACTGCCACCAGGGTCTCCACGCAATCGTGCTTCCTAGCCCGCGCCCGCTAGGGCAGGAGAGGCTTTCCGCGGCCGGCGAGGGTGGGGTCGGAATAAAGAGCAGGTGGGAGCTGTGGCAGCCCCTGCTGTAGGAGGCTCGCGCGCGCCACCGTGTGACGGAAGGTTCTCCCTCCTCTGCCACCCTACCCCACCCCAGCTCCTGGGGTGGGCTTACCACTAGGCTGGGTGTCACCAGGCAGGGGAAACAGCTGCCTACCAAAATGAAAGGCGCTTTTTATTTGCAGCGATTGCGGATCAAAAAAAGGATGACGTAACAACACCTAAAGAATACCCAGACTTGTACACTTCGGAAAATGGGAAAGAAGTAAATACAAAACCGAAGGAGGGAGAAGGAAAAAATCTTAATGCTGTGAAAAAGGAGAAAGGGGGTTCAGGGCACGGCTCTGTATGGACCTCCTACATCCACCACCAGGCCTGTCTCTCCTAAAACTTCACTACTGTAAGAAAGCTTCAGGGGGGAAATCTTGTGTTTTTTAAATTTTTACTTGAAATACATCAAAGCTTTTCAAAAAAAAATAAAATGCCTCTTTTACTCCTTTCTGAGAGCTAGGATTTAAGGTCAGCGCAGTCACCTGTCCGCAGAGCAAGCCAAGACTCCCTTATGCAAGCGGAAATGCCAGCCAAGGAAATTTTCCTTTTCCTGTGTGCCCTGCGCTGCCCGTAGCTCACTGGGTTGGCTCTTAATGATGCTGATATGTGGGAGGAGAAATTCTGTGGCTCTAGACTCTAACTCCAGGCTACCCTCTGGGGAAGTGGCCTGGCGTCAGCACTCAGCTGAAAACATGCTTTTGCCTAAAGAAATGTGTGCACTTGGCCCTGGGAGGATGAGAAGGTTAGAAAACTAGAGAGCTCTGTCAACCTCCCACCACCGCACAGGCACGCACACTTCAGGCAACCAGGGTACAGACAGAATCATCTTCATCCATGAGGCACAAAACCTAAATCAGTCCCTCCGCCAGCTAGTCAGTGTGTAAGCCCCAATTAAGCTGCCACCTAGTCCAAGATGGCCAGGTAAGGACTGAGCCCTGGCTTTGTTGAAAGCAAAGAAAGTGGCACTGCTGTCCTCTGATCAAAATGGCCTTAACGTTTTCCTCACCTTGACTAAACTTCACAAAGCCTCCTAATCATGGGCCCCAGACCTCCCTTTTCTCAGAGCATTTACCTTAACAGACTTTCAATTATAAATTCATTCTGTGACCAACACAGTAAGACCTGGCTCTTCTCCCCACCTCTTGTCAGTTTTAAAACTCAAGAATGGCTTTCTCGGGGACAGGGGAGGCTTCCCTTTGGAATATAATTATCAAGAAAGATTATACCCTATCTCCCAGTCTCAGAGAGGGCAGGGCCCTAACTTCAGCAAGTTCTTTTTAGCACTCACTAATGACCTCATTTCCTTGACCAGGCTCCCATCTCAGCATCCTCCAGTGCTTTTCTGATAACTCTTTGGTACTTAATAACTCCATCTTTTTGGTTCAGAGTAACTGATCAAACTCTGCCAAGCCCACTGCAATGGTCTGGCATCTAGTCCTCCTGGCCTGCTTATGACTGGTACTATTATTCTTTGACACCTCCTTTTCTCTCAGGCCCACAAAAGGCTCTCATCAACACAGCCCCTAATGCCACTTCTGGCACAGAAAGGGAAAATACAAGTTTAAAAAAAATGCATCCTGTCTACTGCTTGGTTTTGTTCTCAAACAAACCATCTAATCATGCTGGCCCTCAGAGGCAGATAATCTGATGGCATCCATGAAGTGCTTTATCCAGGTACCCTACAGAAATGCAACTCTTTCACTGCTAATATTACATCTGGGCTTTCCCTGCTCTACAGATGCGAACCTCCCTTTCTATTTATTCTTCTTTGCAGGCTAACAAGGAATTTGGCCAGCATCCTCCGCTGACTCCCCCCAGTCACTGCACACCTAAAGAGATACTAGAAGGCAAACGGATAGCTGAGAGAAGAAATTGGACTCATGTTGAGAACAAGGAAGAAGGAACCCACGAAGTTTCTCCACAAATTTACCTGCATTAGCAGCGCCGCACTATTGGGCTAGATCACCTTGACAAAGTCTTAGTATTTCTAATTTTGACCACTTGCTTGGGGTGATTATTGAATGAATAATGCTGCTTTGTGTTGTCAAGTTCCTACGTGGTGTCAGGAAAATCACTAAAAGAGAGCATATATTTTCTTTCACATTACCGCCATTCTAAATATAGGTAGTCAGGGCTAGTGTGATGTCATTAAAGCCATCTAGATCCATCTGTCTGCCTAGCTGTTCTTGGTACAGGCTCCTCAAAGGCACAGAATGGCTTCTGGGGGTCCAGCTGTACACCTACATTTGAGTCAGGAAGAACATAGGAACAAATAGGAAAGGGCACATTACCCTTTAGAAAATTTCCTTCATTTTGTAATAACCATAGCTTCCTAGGAAGTTAGCATTTTTTTAACTTAGATGTATTTATTTTACAAATAAAAATCAGTTTAAATATATATAAAAAAGAAAATTGATAGACAACTAATAGTTTCTTGTGTAAACCTTAACTCTGTAAGTTAAGTTAAGGTACTGTATCTGAAAACCAGCCATAAATGACCTTCAGTCATTATGTCCTCTTGGTTTTATCACATGTAATCCTCTGCATCAACTCAACTTCATCTCAAGTCTATTCCCCAGCCCAGGTTCTCATGAGGTTTCACCTGACCTTTGGACTCCAACATCGCTTTTTTTAAATCTACTTTCCACATGACTGCCCAGGTACACTATCTGGAAAAAGCCAAGTCTAGCAACTTCATCTCTAAGGGAGACTGAATTATCACTCATGATTCAGTATGACCTAATCAAAAAGGTAGCACTCTTTTTAGTAATTCTCCACCCATGCTGTGTAGCATCTGGCACTTGAGGAGCATATTTGACCTCCTCCCCAGTACTGGCTTTGTCCTTGCCCACAGGACTTCTTTCCTAATGGAATATGGGTGAGCCTCATAAGGTACTGCTACTAACAGAAACCTCTTATGGTAGTAGGCGTTACTCATGAATACCTGCAAAAGACACTTCCACTGTGAGCCTCTTAGAAGTACTTGGATTTATCCAGCTTCACAAACCAAACATTTGGGAGCTTGCTATCTTTTAAGTCCCAGTACCTGTTGGCAGAACTACCTTTGTCAGAAACTGCAAAGAAAAGGTTGATAAACTGCCAGGATTACTACCAGAATACAGGTCCATCCAAGCTGGCCCTCAGCACTTTCCAGGTATCTTTTAGCTCCTGAGAACAGCTATTCATCTTCTTTACTCTTGGACTCAGCCACTTTCAGTAAGTAGGACAAAGCATACTCCCATGGAAGAAACCCTAAAGCACAAGATACTCAGAAGCCTATATATATAAGCTTGATATATAAAGAGAAGAGACATATCTAGAGTAATGAACCCTGGAGCAGTAATGATATTTCCAGTATTAACCCTCTTTGAGCCCTCTGCTCCATGGACTCTCAACCTTAGCTGTATGGTACAATTATCTGGGGAGTTTAAAACATGCTAACGCCTGGGCACCTCCTGAGAGATTTCCAATGCCTGGAGTACAGAGGTTTTTTAAAAACTCCTCATGCTATTGTCATTGGATTTTAATGTGCCGAAGTTTCCAAAGGACTGTTGCAAATGTTCTTCTATATCCAGTACAGGCGAAAAATATAATAGAAGCCACAAAAGCAAGACACAAGTGTAATTTTAATTTTTTAGTGGCTGCATTTCAGAAGTAATACTAATTTTGATCACTAATACTTTGTTTAATCTAATATATTCAAAATGTTATTTGAACATGTAATCAACACAAAAATTATCAAGATACTTCACTTTTAATTTTTAGCAAGTTTTCAAAATCTCATTTATCACCTGCCTGTTATGCACAAGGTCCTGAGTTCAATCCCTGGTACCACACACACAAAAAATCTCATTTATAACTCATCTCAATTTTTTTTCCAGAACCAGGGATTGAATTCAGGCCCTTGCACTTGCCAGGGAAGCCCTTATTCTACTAAGCCATCTCCCTAGCCTCAACTCATCTCAATTTGGACAGACTTCAAGTGCATGCCATTCACATGTGACCCATTAATCCCATTAGCTACCATGTTAGAGATCACATCTTAAAGCTCTTGTCTCAGAGGTAAGGGGTGATAAGATGAGCTTCATACCTGTAGTGGGCTAAATGATGGCTCTATCCAACAGATATTTACCATGAGCTAATTCTTGGAACCTGTGAATGTTACCTTTTGTAGTTTAAAAAAAAAGGACTCCGTAGGGGCTGGGGACATAGGTCAGTGGCATAAGCACCTGCCTGGCAAGTGCAAGATCCTGAGTTCAATCCCCAGTACCAAAAAAAAAAAAAAAGAAAAGAAAAGAAAAGCACTATGTAGATGTGATTGCCTCAGTGATCTTAAAATGAAACATTAGCCTTAAGTGTTAGTAACTTTCCTCATTGCTGAAATAAAAATACCCGAAGCCCAGAGTTAAAGGAAGAAAGGCTTATTTGGCTCACAGCTTGTAAAGGTTTGAGCTCATAGTTGGCTGACTCCAAGGCAGGGCAGCATGGTGAGGCATGTCACCAGGAGAAACAGCCCATGGAGGGCAGCAGACATCCAGCAGCATGCCATAAGCCTGTGTCTGTGCTGTCCAGGCTGCTTGCCCTCAGGGTGGGCAGCACTTACACCTGGGGTGGGGGACCCTTAATTCTACCCAGAATTATATCACACCAATCAGTGGCCTAATTTAGAAATCACACACCCTAGACCCCAGCATCACATGCTCTAAACCCAGCCACCTCTGAAAGAAACCCGCATATGACCGCACGAGGCTCTGGTGGGACATCTAGGCAGCAGCCGTAACAGCCCAGGTTTTCCTAAGCAGGCCAGAAGTGCAATCAAGGGTCAGTCTTTGTAAAAAACAGTAAGTAAAGAGATAATTCCACAGAGAGAAGAAGAAGCAATGTGACCACAGAGGAAGAGATTATGGGCTTATAGCCCCGAGTTGAGGAACACCAGCATCCATGAGAAACTGGAAAAGTCAAGGAATATATTCTCCATAGAACATACAAAGGGAACACAGCTCATCTGACACCTTGCTTTTTGGCTTACAAACCTTCTTTTGGAATTCTTGAATCTTGTGAGAAAACAAACTTATCTTGTTTCAAGCCACTAAAATTGTGGCACAATATGAAACCAACACAGCACCACTTAGCACAAAACATTACTGTATTTTTGTAGCTATCACAGCCTTTCCTGTTTTATAGCTTGTGGATATCTATTGATTTTTTTTTCTTTTTCAAGGGCAGATATCTGTCGTATTCATCAGTGAACTCTCTGCCACATCTAGCAAGTAAAATATTTTTTATAGAAGCTCAGTATAGATTGTTCAAAAGTATGTGAAGCTCAGTCCCTAGGGTGCCTCTGTTCTGATGTGCATACAGGAAAGATATAAAAGGAAGGTGGCTTCCTGAAGAGATCTCCATATGAGAAAGCCACAGATCATAAATGACCCACGCACCCGTGGTAATATTTGCCTGCCCTGGTCACTTGGAGTGCTCTTTAGAAGCCATAACTCCAGGAATAGAGAAAATGCTGAAAGCAGGGACTACCTAACATCTTTCAGCAGAGCTGGCAAACTCCTGCCTGTCCCCATGTAAACCTATCCCCACAATGTCTGGAAGATTGCAGCTCCTTTGTCAAAATGCCTGAAATAGATAGTGTTAAGACTCACCTCACACATTTACTCCATACACTTGCTTTTCTCCTAATTCAGAAATCCTGCAGGATGCAAATTTGATTAGAAATTTGACACTTTCTCTAATAGTCTTGGCCTTTACATACCATCAGTATCACCCAAGATAGCTGCTTCAAGTCTACCATTGTGATGAAAAGTTATAAACAAGAGACTAAATTAATGCAAGGCCCACTCACTGCCTTCAGGTATCTTTCAAAGTGTCAGTCATATTATTGTGGACAAGAACTGTCATGAATTATGGGGCACAATCTTGCTGAATCCTCTAGGAGACAGATGTTATTACTCTGTACAAAAAATAAGTGTGAAGCTTGGAGACTGGACTGGTACAGTAATGGGCACATAGTGGCCTCCTGGTGACCACCAAGAGGCAGGAGTGGTGTGAGGTCTTTATAGGTAGCTGCTGGGCGAGTTTTCATGGCTGCCTCCAAAGAGCAGTATAAGGGTCCATAGGATTATTTGGCAAGACCCTGCCATGCCATTGGTATTTGCATTAAGCAATAAAGAATGAGAACCAGCTCTAAAGGTAATAAAAAGGAGTTCTCATTGCCCATGCCTTTGCCATGTGAAAAAGGATTCCAATCGCAAAATAGTTTGCCAGAAATGGGTGCACAGTTTATCTCTTTTGTTTCTCTGGTAGTATCTGCTTAAGTTTTGAGATCACATTCTTTCCCACTCGGAAATGTTTTGCATCTGACAACCTTGCCTGAACACCACTCTACTGCTGGATAACTCCTGCACCTTCTAACCTTAGCTTAATGTCAGTGCCTCCAAGGACACCTTTCCTGACCAACCTCTAACGTACCGGCTCCTTCTTGAGCTCATCGCCTTGTTTATCTCCTGTACAATATACATAATTTGCAGTCATGTGTTTGCTATTAGCTTATTTGTTTGTCTGTTTCCACTTTACACTGTGAAAGGCATGAGGAAAGAGCTTTTTGTTATGTCAGACCTAGTGTAGGTCTTCAGTAACTCTTTTATGTAATGACGGAATTGCAGGTGTTGATAGGCACCGTGAGCTGTCAACCATGCTGTGCTCTACAATAGTACAGATTTCACCCTGGATCTCTGAGTCCATTGCTCAGGGTTAAACCCTGCTGGTTCTGATGCAGGCTGTCAGGATAAGAGCATCTTAGATTCCTGCACCTGCCTCATTCTCAGGAATTTTATTTGTTTTCCTTGTAGTGGGACACTTGGCAAAGGCCTCTTCCACATACATGACTCTGGGATTTTGAGATACCCAAGAGGATTCTAGGAATTCTATTTGTGTTTGTAGCATTTGTCTAAACCAGAGGCCATGAATAAGACTGTAAGACTAAGATACAGCCTTAAACATTGTGAGTTAATACTCCCAAGCCACCACAGTCTTTGGGGAAATATTCAGGACAGCGAAGGAATTAAATGTTCTGAAAAACTTAAATTGTAAGTTTCCTGGGATCTGAATACAACATACATGTGGAGACTTTAAAAAAATAACTATAACTTTCTCAGAATCAAGGCCACTTAATGGTGATGAAATGAATGCTAAGCTGTTTGAGAAGAAACTAAACATAAACACTTTGCAAGAATGGATGAAGAATGGAGCTAGAAATGATAGCAAGCACAGGGGTCACAAATGCTCTTGTCCTAACAGCCTGCATCACAATCAGGCTTCAGGTGCACATTTGCAGGAATTCAACACTCACCCATGAACTCAGAGATCCTGGGTGAAATTTGGATTGCTGCAAAGCAGCGGGATTTGTATTGTAAATTTGTATGTTGTAAAGCACTAGGAATTATCCTATCCACAAAGATGTGGCATGAAATAAAAGAGCAGGAGAATAGAGTAATTGAGAGGAAAGCTTCACTCTGGGCCTTCACTAGTCATCCTGTGTTCTGTAGACCAGCAAAATCAGCTTCATGGAGAGAAACTGTTAGGAATTCAGATTCTCCCTCCTGATCCCAGAATTAATAAATGAGTATCTGTCTTTTGACAAGATTTCAAAGTGATCTGGAAGGGCCTAAAGTTTGAGAAATGCTAACATAAACCAAACATAAGTAATGACATGGTAAAATAGAGGAAAATCCTTATAACTTAGGAAATTCTTTAGCTCAGAGAAAAGCCCACAGGAGACATGTGCGAGCCACTCTTCATATCCAAAAGCAGTGTGACCAGGAAAGTAAGGCTGACCTCGCTCGTTCTCACTCCTGCATGTCTTGTCTCCTCCCGGGCAGGATCAGCTCACTGGAAGTAAAGAATGCTCATTTAACATCTTTCTTTTCCTCAGAGAGTTCAGCCTATGACCTAGATCTAGATTTTTGGTGAGGAATGACAGACTGAGTAAACACAATCCTGAGATCTCTTTCCACCATTATTTTTTAAAAACTCTTTGCCTAAAATTTTAGCTTAACCTCCTAAGATGACATCTGAAATTGAAAATCAAAAGGATTTTAGAAAATTGTTTAGGTATTCGTTATTAATGCTCATAAATACAATGTGCCATTCTTCCAAGGGGATAGTGCCACTGTTGGAACTGTGACTATGTTGCTTTAATTTGCATTAAATGCCCCAGAGGGAAGGTTACATAAAAGTGCAAGAAATCATGAAACCAATTTGGTTGGCAGTCAAAAACAAAACAAAAGCAAAATATCAGTTCTCTGGTTCATTGACTTTCACCTCTTCCCTTGGGCACAAGGAATTCTCAACCGCATCATGATGTTGCTGCTACTCTTTCACTACCTGTGGTGCATGAACAATATTACTTCTTATTTTAAGAGCAATATGTCAGGTAACGCAAACATGACCTCTCATTTAGACGCCGTTTACACTTATCTGTGTAATACCACACTGCCCTGAATGCATCTGGTTTGGCTGCTTTTTATTATTATTATTTAGACAATTACTGAACAAAATGGTATATGCTTGTGTGTGCATATATATCTATAGATAGTATATGTGCACATGTATGCATTCGTGCATGTATGATTTCTCTTTCTTATAAGAGCCCTTGCACAACAACAGTTTAAAACAATTGACTAAAATATAGTTATACATGCCTGTAACCCCAGCACTCAGGAAGAGGTTAAAGCATGAGGGTTGCCAAAAGTTTGAGGCCAGTCTAAACTACATAGTGAGTTGAAGACTAGCCTGGACTACACAGTGAGACCCTGTCTCAAATATTTTTAAAAAATAATTAAATAACTAGTGATATTTAATAATTTAATATTTAAAAAATAAAGTATTACCCATTTTCTCAGGATAACATTTGAAATTGGTAGCACGCATATTTCCAGTGTTTACACTTTAAAAAACAGGTAGCTCTTAGGCACACCATTATAGTTTTTCAAAGAAATGAGTTATTTACCAAGAACATTCCAATACTCTAAAACTTCTATTGGGCCTATGGATGGGGGTGGAAGGCTTGCAGGAGCCTTGACAATGGTTTAATGAGAAAGAAGTTCTTACCTTTAGTCACCATCCTGCTGTGGAAGTGTCTCCACTGCAATTTTGCTTTCCCCCCTTTAGAATGGGAATGAGATTAATTATCAGATTTTCTCTGTCAAAACTGGAAGAAACATGGTTTGACAAGCACAAAATGTGAGGCTATCTCTCTTCCAGGGAAGGTGCTTGACACCTTTGTTAAGGATAAAGTGGCTAAGTATGTCTGGATTTTTTTCTGTATCTTTTACTCCGTTCCATTGATCTTTGAGTCTGTTCTTGGTGGAGGCTTTATGCCAGCACTGGCTGTTTTTATCACAGTGGCTTTAGTATAACTTTAAGTCTGTGCTGGAAAAATTGGCTTTGCACATGTCAAACACTAAAAACGGACCCATATCTTTCACTATGCACTAAAGTTAAAATATATTAAAGATTAAGTACTAAGGTAGATAAATCTCCTGGAAGATAGAAAAGGTCAAACTCTTGAAGACATTGATGTTGGCAATGACTTTATGAATAAAACCCCATAGGAAATATCACAAAAATTGCATACGAGCTATCATAAAATATCAACACCTCAGATTTTGTCTTATTAAAATAGCTTTTGAACAGCAAGATAAACCAGAAACAGAGTGAAATGACAACACACAATTTGGGGGGAAAATATATGCCAGGTGTTCCTCAGAAAAAGAATTACTATCAAGAAAAGGTAAAGAATTTAAAATATCAGGACCCACCTCCCACCCACATTTAAAGAGCCAATAAAAAACTGGGCATCTGAAATGAACAGACATTTTTAACAGCAAATAAATATATGAAAAAGTGTTCAACATCACTGGCCATTGGAGAGATGCAAATAAAAACAATGCTGAGAGTCCATCTCACCCCAGAAAGAACAGTTATTATCAAGAAATCAATCAATAAAAAATGCTAACAGGGATGTGCAAAAAAGGGAAAACCTCCACTGTTGGTCAGAGTGTAGACCGGTATAAGCACTATGGAAATCAGAGTGGAGATTCCTCAACAACTATAACTAGCAGTTCCATTTGACCCAGCTATTCCCCTCCTAGGTATCTTCCCAAAAGAACTGAAGCCATCACGCCACAATATATAAGTACACCTGTGTTTATAGCGGCATAGTTTGTAATAGCCAAATATTAGAAACAACCTAAATGCCAATCAACTGATGAATGGATAAAGAGGATGTTAGGGATTTCTGCACAATGGAGTACTACTCTGCCATAAAGAAGGATATTCCTGAGCCATTTCTAGGGAAAGAGATGCACCTTGAGACCATATTCTATTACTCATATTAGTTTTTTGCATCATCTCGTAACTGTTGCATTGTTATTTCCTGGTTCCTTTTTACTTTTTTAGGAGATCTTTTCTCTTATGTTAACTAGCTGCAGTGCTATCTTCAAGGTCTAAAATTTTATCTTCAGTTTTGTTGAAGTCGGTTTGCCAGCATTCAGTGGAATTCTTAATATCTTGGATATCTGTTTGAATCTGTTTTGTGCATTCTAGTTCTTTCCTGTGTTATTCATTCAATGTTTCCACCATTTTCCTACTCCTTTCTTCTTTTTTTTTTTATCTATGTCTTCTTTAGATGTACTGAGCAGTTACTTCATGATTGTTGTCATTTCTTTTTTTACTTGTGAGACTATTTATGATCTGATTTCCTGCATAGCCTAATGGAATTGTTTCATTAGTTCAGTTGCTGTCATTTCAGGTGTGTTATTTCCAAATTCTATGACTTTTTCTCCTGGACTTGCTTTGGGTGAGCTGGAGGTCTGAGATCGCCTCCTCCTCCTTCCTCTTGACATTTTTGAAGCTCCCAATGTTCACCGTGATCTGCAACTATGATAAGGGGTCAGGGTGTGAGTGAGCAAGTCTCCCATGGGAGTGAGAGTCTGGAGTAGTTTCCAAAGCTCCTGCTGTGTGGAGCTCAGTGAAGCTTCCACCTCAATGTATGTGTGGTATAAGTTACATCTCAAGAAGGTCCTGATGATGATGATGAGGGAAGGCCAGCGCTCCACAGGGTTCTCTCAGTGATGTTGGTGGGTGCAGTGTAGGGTTCACCAACTCTCATGCTCCCAGTGAGACGGGGAGCAGCAGTTCTGCAGAGCTACTGTGACAGTGATGGTGGGAGAGGTGGCCACAGCTCAGCCGAGCTCTGGTAATGGTGGGAGGAGACGGTGGTGCAGGGCTCACCAGGACCCCTTAGCTATCCTGGGACCACATGACTTCTCCAATGCTGGGAGAAGCAGTCACAGCTACCTTGAAGTCTGGTAGTGGTGGTGGTGGTGTCAGAGCTCACCAGGTCCCCACAGCTGTCCTCTGTGCACCTGATCTGCAAAAATCCTACAAAAAATTGGAATAGATGATCTTTACCTCAATATGATAAAAGCCATCTATGACAAACCAACAGGCAACATGGTAGTAAGTGCACAACAATTGAAAGCCTTCACTTTAAAATCATGAACAAGGATTCCCAGTCAGCATTCCTATTCAATATAGTTCTAGAAACATTAGTCAGAGCAATTAGACAAGAGAGAAAAATAAAAGGAATAATGATTGGAAAAGAAGTGAAAGTATCATTATTTGTAGATAACATGATAATCTACATAGAAGACTCCCAAAACTCCACTAAGAGACTTGTAAATTTAAAGACCAAATTCAGTAGTGTAGCAGGATACAAAGTCAACACTCAAGAATTAACAGCATTTTTTCTATACAGAAAAAATGAATGCACCAAGAGAGAAACTCATAATAACAACTCCAAAGAAGAAATACTTAGGAATCAATCTGGCAAAGGATGCAAAAGATTTATACCATGAAAATTATGGTACTCCAAAAAAAAAAAAAATTGAAGAGTATTTCAGAAAATGGAAAGATATTCCTTGCTACTGGATAGGAAGAACCAACATTGTAAAAATGGCCATACTCCCAAAGTTGTTATATGGATTCAATACAATCCTGATTGAAATATCATAAGGCTATCCCACAGATCTAGAAAAAAAATTCCTAAAATTCATTTTGAACCAGAAGAGAACTAGAACAGCAAAAACAATCCTGGGTAACAAAGGAAAGGCAGGAGGCATCACTTGACATTATACTGCAAAGGTACTGTGATAAAATCATCATGCACTGGCAGAGAAACAGACCTGAGAATCAGTACAACAGATTAGAAGATGCAGACACATCTGCCCAAACACTCAGCCACCGTACCTTTGACAAGGGGCCAAACATGTTCACTGGAAGAAAGATAGTCCCTTTCATAAATGGTTCTGGAATAACTGGCTTTCCATATACTGAAGGCTAACATTAGATCTATGCCTATCACCATGCACAAAACCACAGTCAAAGTGGGTCAAAGATTTAAATATTAAATCTGAAACACTAAATCTTCTAGAGGAGAAGGACCGAGGAGATGGCTCAGTAGAATAAGCACATGCCTGGCAAGCGCAAGGGTCTGAGTTCAATCCCAAGTTTCACCAAAAAAAAAAAAAAAAAAATCTACAGGAAAATGTATGTGGAAATCTTATAGACATAGAGGTAAGGAGAGAGATTATGAACAAAAACCAAACTTCACAGGAAATAATTGGAATCTCATCTTTTTGAATAGTTTCTGCACATCAAAAGAAATCACCAACAGAATAAAAAAGAAAACCCACAAATTGGGAAAAAATTAAGCAGACTGTCCCTCAGACAAGGACATCTATCTAGAACTATAAAGAATTAAAAAATATCAAGCCTCCAAAATTCAAAGACAGTCCAAAAGTGGGCATCTGAGATGAATATTTACCTGAGATGAATATTCTCATATTTACCTGGCATGGGAGATACCATGATCACAAACATACTCTTCTCAGATGAAGAAATACAGATTGCAAGTAAATATATGAAAAGATGTTCAACATCATTGGTCAGTCAAGAGAAGCAAATTGAAACAATACTGAGGTACCATCATGGAATACAACAAACATTATAGAATTCCTATTACTTTGTTTAATGAAATTTTGTATCATTTCTTTTTTGTATCATTTCTAATGTTTTATTTTTATCATTTTGCATTCTTTTAAAAATAAAAACAAGAGATTAAAGCACCTACTTAGGCAGACACAGGGGCCAGTAGCTTGATCCCTGGCTTGAACTGCTGGCCCTGCCCGGGGGTGCACTGAGATGGTGAGTGAGACTGGGTGTGGTGGCACATGCCTGTAGTCCCAGTGCTTAGGAGGCTGAAAGACAGGAAGGATCACTACAAGCCTGATCTGATCTGTGAAGATATAGACCCTACAGACCCTTTACTAAATGCATTTTAAAAATTAAGATAAATAAAATAAAACAAGAATGATACAAAAAGAAAAACGTACAAACAAAGCTTTTGTAAATGAGGAGAGGAGAGGGATCGAAAGGAAGATAAGGAATGGGAAAAAAGTAAGCTATATCATATATACAAATTCTTTATGATAAATGTGACCATTACATATATCTAAAATGTACCAATAAAACCTGATTTTTAAAAAGTGCTAATTGGAACGTCAGAGAGTAATATTTCGCTACTTTTGTCCATATTTCTCATTTTACTTTTCTTTTTTAATCCACTTAGCAAAAGTATTCTAAGGGTTTACCACTAATCTTACAGAAAACCTAAAGCCCTTGTTTCTGCCTCTTTGAAGTGGCAGGAATAACCCATATTAACATGACTCATGCTGAGACCAAGAGTTTCAATACAGAACCAACCCTTCAGCCATGCGGTAGGGAGGAGAGACAGAAGTTTTCCAGATATTGTCATTTACCCAGTCAGTACTAGAACCTCAGTCCATAGGGAAATTTGTGTGAATTAGCAAAAGACACACCTCATCTAGGACAGTATCTTAAGTAGTTCATTAGTTTGGGTTTTCCTGAAGAAAAAAAAACAGTAAGATAAATGGGTGGGTGGATGGAAGGAAGGAAGGAAGGAAGGAAGGAAGGAAGGAAGGAAGGAAGGATGGATGAACAGGCACAGAAAAACATACATTTATTCTAGGGAAATGACTCAAGCAATCACAGATGCTGAAAAGACCCAAGAGTTGCAGTTGACAAACTGGAGACACAGGAAACCCAACCATATATCTCAGTCTGAATCTGAAGACCTGAGAACCAGGAAAGTCAGTAATCACAATTGGGGTCTAAACAAGAGGCAGAACCAAGTTTTCCAGTTTGAAGACCCACAGCAAATGCTCCCTTAGTCACCTTTTTCTTATGCTTTCAGTGGATTAGATGAGGCCCACTCACTTTGCAGAGGGCCATCTGCCTTATTCATTCTGTCATTCAAATGTAACTCTCAACCAGAAACACTTTCATACGCACTCCTGGAACAACATTTAAACCAATATTTGGAAGTGCTGTGACCTAGTCTAGTTCACATAGAACTACTTCAGGTGGGTGCATGGTAATCTCCAGCCTGCACTCCAGCCTCATCTGGCCCTCAAGTAGGCACCTAGTAGAGACAGAGACCTCAATCTGCTGTCACTCACAGTTCCTGGCAGCCCTGCCTGTCTCCTATACTGGACCTCTAAGGAATAACATGTGTTCTGTAGAATTGTGGCCTTAGTGTGCTGCCTTTCTGGCCCACTCAACTCACTTTATCACCCCCCGGTGCTATAAGAGTCTCTGACTGACCATGGCTTTGGACTCCATTGCATACCTCAATGAAGAGTACATTACCATCTAAGTTGTCAGAATACAGCTATCTTTTAATTCTTTTCATGTTCCCCATTGGGCATTCCCCCAGAAAAGCATCAGAGTTAGGACTAAAGTACAATGCTGAGCTCTTCCTTTCGATAGAAAAAGTGTGTATTTCCTTGGACTTATCTGTGCAAAGTATGTAATTTCTTCTGGATGGTGAATAAGAGAACCAAGAAAATGAAAAAGAAAAACAGCAGATAAAAACAAATACATAAGACAAAGAATTATGTAAACAAACAGGAAGTGAATAGAAATAATAACTAAGCATCTAGTGAGTGCTGAGTCCCATAAATGACCCTTATGCAGAACCATATTATAAAGAATAAATCACTGCCTGACCAGCCACAGACAAGGTACTGTCAAGTTGAACACATGTACAATAATTAAGAATAAAATGTGCAGTGCTTGGAAGACAGTGGGGTATAGCTGGCATCAGAAAACAAGTAAAACCTACTTTTACCATTTCTCCAAAAAGGAGAGAGAGCATGTAAAATTTCTCCATAAAAATTTCACATATTCAATGTAGAAATAAATGTTTCATGCAGGAAGAGTTAGAATTAATGGTAGTTCCAAGTGGGTAAAAAAACACAGATGTTGGCTAAGAAATGTAAACAACACAGCCAGGTAAAGTTAGAGCAGAATTCATGTAGAAACAGGTTTACTGGCTAATATAACTCTTCCGTGGAAATTCAATTTTTATGCTAGAAGAATAAACATTTATTTATTTGCCTTTTGTGCTGTCAGTGCTCATCTCTAACATCTATAAACCCAGAAATGAATTCAAACAAAGGGACACAGAATCTTTGAGATTGATATCGTTGGGTGAATTTTCACACACAGTGAAATGCTGGCCTTTCCACTGCTAATGGAATAGGACCACTCTCAGCTACAGGTGTATTTGATGCTAAATCAATGCCTAGTCTTTAGAAATTCAGCATAATCACAGTGAGGGAAAAACTCAGTTCCAGCCTGCCCTGCCGAGCAGGATTCAGGCACTGGGCTTCCAAATGCCCTAGTGTTGACTCTCCACTTAGTGAGAGTAGACCTCACCTCAGTCTCTACATCTGACCTTCTGCTACCCCTGCCATTCTCACCAGCCTGCTTTCTTGCCAAGGTAACTTATCCCAATCCTCTTTTACAACATATACACATCCAGTGTGCATCACAAGCCCACCATGCTTGTATCTGAGCACCCTGTAGTCCCACAAACTTGTTCTCCCAGCAGTTGTCCTGTATCTACAAACAGCAACTCATCCTCCCAGATGCATAGACCAAATACCACAAAGTCAGTCTTGACTCTCTCTCCCATCCCTCACCTAAACATCTGTAATTCTATTGGCTTTACCCTCAAAAATATCCACAATTTTACTGCTCCATACAACTTCTACTGTTATCATTCTAATCTAAGCCATCACCATCTCTTACCTGGACTGTGGCTGTGGCCTCCTTACTACACACCCTGCTTCTCACCTTCATCACTTTCAGTCTATTCTTTTTTATTCATAATTTTATTGAGAAACAAATAGCACTGAGACAGTTTCAAATCAAATTGGTAGAACAGTTTCAATAATTAACACATTGCATATATTCCGCCTAGTGATTAATTGCTGTACAAGATGTGGACATGATACCCTATCTACAAACACCATCAGAACAAATCATTCTATTCATTAAGAGAATGTAACTCTATATCTATCCTAACCACTTTGAGTACACAGATACAAAATGGACATTCATCTGTATCCCCTTTTTTTGTTAAGTTCCGTTATTTGAATATTATAGGTGTGTAAACTCAGCAAAATATTCTAAAAGAGTCCAGTAGCCCATAATAGTATTGGGCCTTCCGCTTAGCTGGCAGTGTCAGAAATTTTTGACCTGAGTCCCCTACAGCTCAACATAACAGCATGGCTTTACTTCTTATATTTCGTTTTTTATACTTTTCTGCTGGATGGTTAAGACCAAGGTAAAGCAGAACCTATGCAACAAGAGTTGTAGCTTTTGGGCCTTCAGTCTATTCTTAGTGTAGTTTAAATATCAACTAGATCATGCCACTTTAATACACAAAACTCTCCAGAATCTTCCCATCACTCAAAGTGCAAGCCAAGAACCTCACAATCAGTTATAAGTCCTGGCCCAAGCTGCTCTTCCACACATTCAGTTACCTGTCTGGCCTCATTCCTCTCTCTGTTGTTCACTCTACTTCAAGCACACTAATTTTGCCCCTTTTCTTTTAACCCACTAAACTCAGTCCAGTTTTGATGCCTTCACACTTGCTGCTCCCATTGTTTAGAATACTTTCCTTACCACTTCTTTCAGGTTTTAAAGTCTCAAACATTTCCATATAAAGACTTTCCTGGAAATTTTACTTGGAATATAATCCTAAGTAAACAAAAATCACCTAGTGGAAACTGGAAGGGAGAGGGGAAAGGGTGACTGTCACTCACAGCTCTCTGGTGCAAGGCTGATAAAGGTTCTTCCATCTTGTACCTTTGCCAGAGAAGGAGGGGAGCTTGGAGGCGGCACACTGGCTTTTAAATGCTGCCTGCCTTGGGAAATGGCACATATCAGTTGTTTGAACATTTCATTGGCCTCAACTAGTCCTGAGTTTAATTCCCAATACTAAAAGAAGAAAATGTGTTCATAACAACAGGATGCAGTTTTTTGGTTTTGTTTTGCTTTTTTTGTGGAACCAGGGATTGAACTCATGCCCTTGCACTTGACAGGGAAGCGCTTATTCCACTGAGCCATCTCCCTGGCCCTGATACAGTTTATTTTTAAATGTAGTATTAGTAGTAGAAAACATAAGTAAAATAACGTTTATGATCAATACAATACATGTAAAATAACCTACTAAAAATGTGTATACTATATATTCTTCAAAGAAATACATACATATATAATATTTATATATATTAAATAAGCTAGAATGGCTGCCTATGGGAAAAGAAAGAGGAAGGAGTAAGGATTATAATGAAATAAGAAAATTTAGTAAAAGATGAGCATATACTTGTATAAACCGTGGTGTTAATGTCACCAACGTGAGAAAATTACTACCTTGCCAAATACAAAATTTTACATTTTGGAATCGTTCCCTTTTCTGTGTAGGAACTCAAAAAACATTTGTTGAGTGGATTATTGAAACAGGCAGCAATCTAAAATTAGTCTTTTCATCACCAAAGACAGGTTGACAAAGCTTCCTTCTGAAGATGAACATAAAACCTCAATGTCTGTGGAGGATTGGCTCCAGGAACGCTGAGGACACCCAAATCCTCCAGCCCCTCACACAAAGTGGTATTTGCACATAACTGACAAATCTTCCTATATAACTTAGATCAGTTCTGTATTACTTACAATACTTAATAAAATGTAAATGTTTGTGGTTTTTTCTTTTTCTTTTTTCTTTTTTTTTCAGAACCGGGGATTAAACTCAGGCCCTTACGCTTGCCAGGGAAGCCCTTATTCCACTGAGCCATCTCCCCAGCCCCTAAAATGTAAATGTTATGTACTGTAAATAGCTGCTATGTTGAATTCATTGGGCTAATAAGGACAAGAAAATAAAGTCTAAGCATTCGGCACAGAGCAATTTTTCCCCAGACTTTTGATCCACTGTTAGTTAACATTACAAACACAGAGCCCAGAGTAGAGGGTCAGTTGTCCCAATCTATCCTCTAGGCTCAGAGCTGTCTATGACTAGTCAACAGTGTGTCTCATAATTTTGTCTGTAAAATTGATAAGCATGAAAATTATACCAGCGTTAGTAAAAGCATGGAGAAAGATGACTTTCAAATTACTGAGAAACTTAAAATGGTACATCTTTCTGAAAAATAGCATTGAACGTTGTCAAAACAAAATCAACTTTAATTCAAACTTCTCACTTTTAAGAATCTATCATAAGAAAAGTAGTTTGTATATAATAAAAATTATATCAAATGATGTTTAGGGTAATACTGAAATAGAAAATTGCAAACAACATAAATTTCTAGCAATCAAGAATTTGTTAAATAAATCTTAGTACATTGATATAATTATACTTAATTAATGTTTATTGTTATATGAATACATAAAATATTGTTAAGAAAGGCTAACACTTCAAAATAAATTGGCTGGGGAGATAGCTCAGTGGAATAAGTGCTTGCCTGGCAAGCACAAGGTCCTGCTTTCAAACCCTGGTACCACCAAAAAAGAAAAAAAAATCATAACTGAAAGTAGGAAGGCTATACATGATAGTTCTCGTTGAGTTAAGGTATTGATTCAGTTAATATTTTTAGTGATCTTGAAGTCAGTAAATATATGTATTCAATTTGAAAAATTCTACTGTCAAAACATCAGTGAGGGTTGGGGAGATAGCTAGGCAATCTAAGTGCCTGCCTGGCAAGCACAAGGACCTGGGTTCAATCCCTGATACAGTATGTCATGTTGGCCCCCTGTCAGCCACCAAAACCAGGCCTGGTGACACACGCCTGAAATCCCAGTGCCGGGGAGGCTGAGACAGGAGGATCACTACATGTTAGAGCTGCATAGTGAGACCCTGTACCAAACAAACAAACAAACAAATAAATAAATGTCATTGTTCCATGATCTGATTATATGACTTATGTGCCTTTCCACAGACATACAAATAACAGAGGTCCACAAACACATAGCAAGAAAGTGGCATAGATAAGCTGACATGATTTGGATGAAGAATGTCTCCCAAAACTGATGTGCTCAGAGATGGGGCTTTGGGAGGTGACTGGATTATGGGGATGCTGTGCTCATCAGCAGACTCATCTAGTAGTGAGTTCAGTCCCTGTGTGTGCTGTTGGAAGTGAGGCCTGTTTGCAGGAGGTGGCATGACCTGACTGAGCAACTTTCTTCTAACATGCCCTCCCACCATGTAATTTCTGCTTGGTAGCCAATCAGTTACGAACTGAACTCTCTGAATCCATAAACCAAAAATAACAGTCCAGTGACTAATACAGCAGTACATCACCCTTCATATGATAGGAGGTCAGTAAGTATTCAGTGAATTAAAGAAACTGCATTTTGAGAATAGCCTTCCTACAGAAAAAGTTCCCTATAGAAGTAGTTTTGGCTGTGAATCAAGATCTTTACACAAATACATAAAAATTAAATAATTGCTATACTTTTAACTTTGAATACTTATCAAGCATGAATGAGTCAAAATGATTAAATAAATAATTCATAATAATAATTCATAATTCACAATCATGAATGGTACATTATGTATTAAGAGATAGAAAATGCAAGGACACAAAGAGTGGAAAGCCCAGTCCCTCTCCTCTAATTTCTAGTCAAGACATAAGCTATCACAACATAAGCAGAACTAAGTCACTTGCTAAGTCACTAAGTTACCCAGGCTGGGCCCGAACTTGCAATTCTTCTGCTTCAGCCTTCCAGAGCACTAGGATTATAGCAATCTGCCACCATGCCAGGTTCTGCTATACTTGTCATAGCAACAGAAGACACAGGCAACTCTAAACCCACCTTAGATGCAAAAATTCTAAAAACAAATACATTAGTCAGTTGCCTACCCGCTGAAAAGCATCTCTTAGGCTTTATCTACCTTACTAGATTAAGTCAAAAGATTGAAATTTAACCCTTTGACCAAGAATTGAAGTGGCCTTGATGGTGGTGGTGGTGCTAAATTTCATTCCCAAAATCCTACAACTCACATACCTCTCACCAATATACCCAATCCAAAGTACTTAGTAACTTGTTTCTTATTCTAAATATTTTCAATTTTACTCACTTGTGTGACAAAATTTCCCCAGAATAAACCCAGAGCTCACTGAAGAATGCAATGAGTAAATTCTGAAGCCAAGCAAGATATTTGTTATTACCTTTAACATTCAGCTTTGTGACCAGCCTGATTCAGCTAGGAAGGCACCTTGCACTCCAAATAACAGTAAAAACTGATGAGTGGCAGAAAAGTTAATTAAGATTATGAAATATTAATTATCCTTTTTGATCTTTTCACTTAAAAAATACATTCTCCCTTCATTTTCACTGTCTTCAAAGCTGTACCATAGATGACATATCTCTGAATTTAAAAGGCTATAGCCAGTGACATTTACAAGATAAATCTTCCTATCACACACTGAATATTTAGCAAGAAACAACATATTGCCTGGTTGCTCCTCTATTATTGATACTCCGCATAACTGGAAATATAAATTTGTGAATATAGGTCAAATTAAGTTTTAAATGTAAAATTAAAATTTTCCTTTTATTTCTAGTCTTGGGAAGTAGTGAGAGAAGATACTGTGGCCTAAAGCTTCCTGAAATGATCCATTTTAAATGAACTCAAAAGATTTTCCCATGAAAGAATACAGAGTTCATCTTAAGAGTAAATCCCACATCACTAAAAACTACCTGACTGTACTTAAGAACAGATTCCATTATTCATGTCCTTTACCTTTAGCTTTTTTTATTTGGTGCACATGCATTCTATTCGTCTCTGGCAACTTCACACAGTTGATTCATGCTGAAACTGGAGAAGTAAGCATATATAAAATATATGCATTTAAAATATGAAATACTAAAACATCTTCACTTTCCTTTTTCTTTTTTCAGAGCAGATGCCACTGTTAGAACCAGCAGAGAAGGTGGTTTCCATTTAATTTTTATTGTACTTTTTAGACCATAATAAAGATCTATTTGATGTTCTTGGTACAGTGAGTAGGCAGAATACTAGTAAGGAGACAAGCCAGGTTAAAATGAGGAAGATAAGTAGTCCAGAATTTATGATTGTAGATTTTGTTTATTTGTAGGAAACCTCTGATAATTCTGCCCATAGAACAAGAGAGAAGGCCACCTCAAACCAGTTCAGGCCACCAAGTTTATAAAAGGTTATGAGTGCATCAGTGCCCAAGACCCTGGATAAACACTGGCCCTCCCCCAATGACCTCTTCATTGCAGTGACCCTATTCTAAATGTAACTCTGCCTATGAGCTTTGCTCTACTAGTGAGAGGGCACTTGGCTGCCCTCTGGGCACATGAAACATGCTGGAGATTCAAAGCCTCCAGAAGAAACCCTCAGTCAATAAGAGAAGGCAATAAGGATCTGGTAGATGCACATGACCAATAAGAGAAGAGGATAGGGATCTGGTGGATACATATCACCTTTTATGCCTCTCAGTTGAGAGAAACTGAAGCATGTTCTATGCAGAGACAAATTTCAGCTGTCCAGTGGTTAACTGCTTTGATTCATTTTACTTTACTGGTTCCTTCAGCTTTTTCTCAATTCTTTTACTAATATTTCACAGGCTACCTCCCAAAATGAATTAGGCATAGGTAAAAGAACCTTTATCTGGAGGTCTATTTCTGAAGGAATTCCAATAAAAGTAAGACCTCTGGATTTTGGGAGGTTCAAAAGGAAAATTCATCTGAATACTGTTTATGGATTCCTAGACAGGGTTGCAAGAGGGCAATGATTCTGGCCCATGAGATAATGTGCCTTTATTTTTTACAGATTTGTGAACAGTTTATATCACTGAAAAATTTACAGAACGAATTACAGAATTTTATGAGAAAGTTTAGAGATTATAATGGTTCACCTTCTAATTTAATGTCACACTAAGCAGGATAAAAATGAATGTACCTGTAACATCTGGGAGAAGTGATGCTCAAATAATAAGGAAACTAAAATTCATATCTAATTAGAGAAGCAGAGATTAATGTCAGCTGAGGCCAATGAAGATAGACTTAGAGGAGAAAGAATCTTCCAAGAGTCTTGAAGTATAAACAACACCGCATTTCACCACCATTTCAATGCAAGGAGTAACACTCAGTTAGAAAATGATGAAAGAAAGCAGAAACTGTATTTGGGAAAGGTTTATTAGTCCATTCTCTGTGTTAGTTAACAAAGATGAACTGTTGGCTGTGGTCATTTGAAGGAAAAGAGAGTCCAGTGGCACCCTTTTCCCTGGACAAAGAGGTCAACAGACTCTTCTGGGGAAGAGTTCACCCATTGATTCCTCCTTAGATATCTATTTTTAGATACAAAAAAAGTGATACAATAAAACTCACTCAAGTGCTCTGATGATCACCATCAGGGTGAGATGCAGTCTAAACTCCAGTAGGTGTTGAGGCCAATTCTGATGAACTGTGCGCAGATGGTGTGAGCACTCATCACCTGCACGGAGCTAGCAGAATGGGCTATAGTGTCTGTGGTGCGGACTCAGGAGGTGCCCTGCCCTCACACCCACACCAAGCTTTATCAGAGAGCAAGAGGAAGAACCCCAGCTCCCAGTAACCTAGGCATAAAGGAGATTTTTTTTTCAAACCAAATTGGTAGGACAGTTTCAATAATTACCACATTGCATACAGTCTTCCTAGTGGTTAAGTGCTGTACAAGGTACGGACATGATATCCTATTTACAAACACTATTAGAACAAATCCCTCTATTCATTAAGAGAATGTAACTATATATCTATCCTAACCATTTTGAATACACAGATAAAAAATGGACATTCATCTGTATCCCCTTTTTTTGTTTAGTTCTGTTATTTGAATATTATAGGCGTGTTAACTCAGCAAAATATTCTAAAAGAGTCCAGTAGCCCATAATAATATTGGGTCTTCCACTTGACTGGCAATGTCAGAAATTGTTGACCTAAGTCCCCTACAGCTCAACATAACAACATGGCTTTACTTCTTATATTTCATTTTTATACTTTTCTGCTGGATGGTTAAGTCCATGTTATGCCTAAGGTGTTTGATATTCAGACAGATAGTGAGGTTAAGCTTAACAGCCTAGGTTGTATGGTAATAACAATAAACTTCTCTTCTGGAGGGTTAACAATCTAAATTTGCAGACCAAAATTGAATAAAAAGGAGGGCCCCAAGGAAAGCCAACATTTTGGCCCTAGCCTTCCAAGGTCAATTAAGACTCAGGACATATGAGAACTTGTACTGTAATGTCACGTAACTCGATAGTGTCCCAAATTTTCTGATCAAGGAGATTATGGGGCCAAAGAGGAAAGTGATCGATGATGTAGAGTGTGCCTAAGGAGAGTCACATGGGGAGAAAACATTCTCTCATGCTTTCACAGAGAGCACATTGGCCAAGCAATGACCGTAACTCATCCACATGGCTGACACTGACAAAGGATCTACAATCTGAGGTACAGGATCTCAGGATAAATCCTGAGGGGATTTCACTGACCTTATCAGACCCAAAAGCTACAAGTCTTGTTGCATAAGTATTGCTTTATCTTGGTCTTAAAGGAGATATTTTTAATGAAACTCAGGGGCAGCTCATGGAATCAATGGAACAGCTTATATGCCTTGAGCCAGAGTAGAAGAGCAGAAATGCAAGGCTCAGAAATAGAGCTATACAAATGCTCCAGAATTTTCCACCTAATTTTGCAGCATTTTACCCAAGGTATTCCTGATTCTATTTGAACACATCTTTGCTGTCCTCTGACCAAGTGCAGCAAGTCCTATTTAAACACTCATGGGAAAGAGCTCATAAACTATCTCTAGATTCATCACTGTGCAAGGAAACTAGGGACCTGTAAAAGGATGACAGTCATCATGTAGACCACACAACTAGGATTAGAAGCAGGGCAATAATTTCTTCCAAAGGGATGAGGAGAAAGAGATAAAATGAACTTGACTCATACATGACTAGTGAGGGAAGTCACTATGGTCAGGGACCTCAATTAGAATACAGGGTACAGGGAGCACAAAGAAAAAACTTCTGATGAAAGGAAGAGAGATTTTCAAAATGATTTTAGGGCAAGACACTGTACCTACTCTTCTACACATATAGTAGGCTTTCTGTTAGCTATACCATGTCCTTTTCCCATACAACTCCAGTCACACAGCCCAAGGCTGCAGTTAAGTGCACAGAACAATAGCCCTAATTTCCCATAAAACACAAAGCTCCTATGTAAGAACTATGCTGCTATCAAAAGCACAGCCAAGCTCCAGTTCTCATTCTCTCTTTTATTATTAATTTCACTGAGAAACAAATAACAATGAGTTTCAAAACAGGTTAGTAGGATGTTTGATATTCAGACAGTGAAGTTAAGCTCAACTGTCTATGTTATAGGGTAATAATATCATTAAGCTTCTCTTCTGGAGGGTTAACAACTTAAGTTTTCAGATCAAAAATTAGAGAAAAAGCAAGGCTACAAGCACAGCCAACATTTTGGCCCTAGCCTTTCAAGCTCAATGAGGACTCAGAACATAAGAGAGTCTGTACTGTAATGTCCTGTAACTCAGTGGTATCCCAAATTTTCTGATCAAGGAGATTGTGGGACCAAGAGGAATGTAATCAAGATGTATAGTGTGCCCAAGGAGAGTCACATGGAGAGAAAACATTCTCTCAGGCTTTCACAGAGAGCAAATTGGTCAAGCAATGTCTGTGACTCATCCACATGGCTGACATTGACAAAGGATCTAGAAACTGTGGTACAGGATTTCAGGATAAATCCTGAGGGGATTTTGCTGACCTTGTCAGATACAGAAGTTACATTTCTTGTTATATAGGTCTTGTTTTATCTTGATTTTAACCATCCAGCCGAAAAGTATAATGAAGTATGAAAAGCAAAACCATATTAACATGCTGAGCTGTAAAGGCTCAAGTCAACAACTTCTAACATTGCCAGTCCTGAGGATAACCCATTGCTATTATGGACTACTGGACTATATTAGATTATTTTGCTGAATTCACACACCTACAATATTTAAATGGCAATGGAATACCAATCTCTGACAAAACTGAACAATAAAAGGGGATACAAATGAAGGACCATTTTGTATCTGTATATACAAAATAGGATTGATATACAGCTACTTTCTCTTAATTCAGTGAAAAGAAAGAACTGTACTAATAGTGTTTGAATAGGATGTCATGTCTGCATCTTGTACTATAAATAGCCACTATGAAGACAACAATATGCAATGTATTAATTATTGAAACTGTCCTATTAATCGGTTTGGAAACTGTCTCATTGCTATTTGTTTCTCAATAAAATTAATTAAAAACAGGTTAGTAGGACAGTTACAATAATTAATATATTGCATATTGTTGTCTTCATAGTAGTTATTCATAGTACAAGATGCAGACATAATATCCTGCCCAAACACTATTCATACAAATCTTTCTTCTCATTGAATTAAGAGAAAGTAGCTGTATCTCTGTCCTATTTCGTATATACAGACACAAAATGGTCCTTCATTTATATCCCCCTTTTTGTTTAGTTTTGTCATCCTCTTTTATATTATCTTTAAGATATTTTTCTTGCATATCTGCTATCTTTGATTGAGCGTATTTTCTAGAATTTGAATAACAAAATATGTAAAAGGTATATATCACCCATTGTGATGGCTATATTTCAATATATACACTTGCAAACCTAAACTAAGATGCACACATATAAAACTAAAGGTGATTCCGAAGTGGAAGATCCACTGGAGAAGACAGTCCACTTGGCTGGAGAGTAGCATCTAAATCACACGTGGAATCTGGGCACGGCTACTAGTCTCTTGCCGGCATTGATGTGACATCTACAGTGGTTTCCCATTTTCAGTCAAACACAAATGCACCCTTTCCAGAGAAAACAAAAGTTCAAACTCCTTTCAGGGAAGTCTTCTTCAGCTGAATCTGCAACTTTATTAAAGAGGAAAGAGAGCCTTCCTCTACAGTCACCTTATAGAACACACCAGATCCACCTTACCACCACCACCTTCCAGCAGAGCGAGGGGAGCACTCATATGGATTCGTTGAAGAGCAGATGATCTTTGAATGTCACTGCCACCGTCCAGCCTTATGTATACTTCCACACTGGCCATGTACAATTGAAAATCTTGTTGTGTACACTGTGTAGAAAGTAAAGCAAATACATTATTTGGTCCAAAATGTCACTTCTGTCCCTGACCCTCATACAGTTCTCAGTAAGACACCATCCTCCCTGTCTCTAAGACAACATACTCTGCTGGTGATCCCATTTCTCAGATCCAGCACAGTCAGAACCTCACTTCTCATGTCCACAGGCACATTGTAGGGTTCTAGATTAGGGAATAGCCACGTGGGGCCTGCCAGGCAGATCTTGGCCACCACTTGCTTTTGGTAAATTGTTTTATTAGAATGCAGTCATTCATTTCCATATTTCCTGTTGCAGCTTTAACATTCCAACAGCAAAGTGAATGGTTGAGACAGAATGGCTTTCAAAGTCTTAAAAAAAAAAAAGTACTGAGGATAAAACCCAGGGCTTCATACATGCTAAGCAATGGCTCTACTATTAACCCACACCTCCAGCCCTCGAGCCTAAAATGTTTACTATGTGCTCCTTTATAGACAATATTCACCTGTATATCTGTATATCTTTCTATTTTATATATACAAATACAAAATGGTACTTCATTTATATCCCCTGTTTTTGTTTAGTTTTGTCATCCTCTTTTATATTATCTTGAAGATATTTTCCTTGCATGCCTGCTATCTTTGATTGAGCATATTTTCTAGAATTCTAGAGAACAAGAAGGCATGTGCTCCAATTTATTCTATGATAATAAATGTTGAAGCAACCAAATTAAAATGGATACCTTTTGTGTTGCAAACTATACCATTAAGAAAATAAAAACAATTTACAGAATGGAAAAAATATTTACAAATTATAAAACTAACAGAGGCTTAATATAGTTAATATATTTTTGAAACACAACTGATTAATAAAAATAAATACTGAATTAAAAAATAAGCAAGGGCTGGGGAGATGGCTCAGTGGAATAAGCGCTTCCCTGGCAAGCGCAAGGGCCTGAGTTCAATCCCCAGTTCTGGAAAAAAAAAAAAAAACCATGAGCAAAAAAATTTCAATAGCTGTTTCTCCTAAGAACTAAAAATAAATAAGCAACATATAAAAAGATGTTCATCATTATTTGTCGGAAAATGCAAATAAAAACCACAAGGAGATACAACTTCACACCCATTAGGATAGTAATTATCAAAAGGACAGACAATAAAAAGTGTTGGTAAGGGTGTAAATCATTTAGAATTTTATACACTGTTATTCAGAAAGCAAAATAGTGCAGCCACTTTAAAAAGATGAATGCTAATTGTTACGGTTTGTGTCTAGGTGTATCCCCAAAGCTTCATGCAGTCACGGGTTGGGCATCTACAATTTATGATTTATTCATGGTCTGATGCTGGGATTACAGGTGTGAGAGCTCTGCCCACCCTCAGGTAGGTAACCTGCATACACGATAAGGGAGGAAAAGAGGCTTGCTCCTCACTTCGCCCTTTTTTGTTCTTGTTGCTTTTGCTGTCTTCCACTGCCTTGAGCTGTTGCCCTCTGCCATGTGCCTCACTGCCTTGCAGCTAGCCAAGTATGGACTGAAATTTCCACAAATTGTGAGCTAAATGAATCTTTCCTTCCTTAATTCTTGGTGCCAAGTATTTTGTCTCAGCTCTGAGAGAAAAGTAACCCAGGCAGTAATTCTTCAAAAGATTGGCTATAGATTTATCCTGAAGTTTCAGTTCATAAAAAATGAAACCATATGTCCACATACAAACATATTGTGACAGTTAAGATTGACTGTCAAATTGATTGGCTTCAGAACTGACAAGATTAGTAAGACATGCTTCTGGGTATTTCTGAGTAAGTCATAAAGGCATGACTTTATCTCTGCATCTCTACCTGACCCCTTCTCTGACATTATTAATCTACTTTCCAACCACCAAGAGATAATTGGCTTTGCTCCACTATACCCTTCCACCATGTTTGTTACAGTTTGTGCCTAGTTGTCTCCCCAAAGCCTCATGCGGTCATGGGGTGGCTT
The DNA here is from genome assembly GCF_000260255.1 of Octodon degus. Taxonomy (NCBI): domain Eukaryota; kingdom Metazoa; phylum Chordata; class Mammalia; order Rodentia; family Octodontidae; genus Octodon; species Octodon degus. Next base: position 13,357,629 of record NW_004524624.1, on the reverse strand, counting down.
CCACAGTTGGTGATTTTTGAGGGTGTGGATGCTGCCCTTGCCCTGGAGCAGGTAAAAAATTTGCCTTGCAATGTAGCGAGGGTGGAGAGGCTAGCTGGCTGCCTGAGCATCTGCCCCTCCCTTTGCGCTCTGCTGTTTGCTGCTGCTGTTTACTGCTGACAGGAAAGGTTGCTCTCTGCCATGTGCACTGCGCTTTGGAGCCAGCTGAGTAAGGACTGAAACTCCACTGTGACCTAAAGCCACCTTTCCTTCTTTAATTTTAAGTGTCAAGTGTTTGTGTCAGCAATTAGAGAAGGGTAATCGAGACAATGTTTCTGCCTTGGAGCTAGCTGTGAACTGAATCCTCTGAAATTATGACCAAAAACTTTTAAGTTATGGATGTCAGGTATTTATTTCAGGAATGAGCAAACTGACAAATACAGATGTACACAAATATTTACATAAATATTATTCATAATACCCCTAAATATAGAAATAACCCAAATATCCATACACAAATCAATGGATAAATAAGATATAATATACAGAGTTCATGGGATAGTATTAATTTAAAAAATGAAATACTGGTATGTACTACAATATGAATGAATCTTGAAAACTTTATCCTAAGAGAAGCCAGTCATAAAAGACCATATAATGTATGATTCCACTTATGTAAAATGGTCAGTTAGACAAATCCATGGAGACAAGAAATGGACCAATGATATCTAGGACTAGAGTAAAAGGGATAGTGATTATTAGTGAGTATAGGTTTTATTTATGGTTGATAAAAATCTTCTAAAATTGATCATGGTGATGACTATATAACTCTCAATATATACCATGAATAATTGAACGGTACATTATAAATGTGTTTATTGTATATGAATTACATTTTTAATTTTAGTTATTTTCATGGTTATATTTTTATTTTAATTATTATTTAACTATCATTTTCCTTGTACAAGTGTGTGGGGCACCAAGTGATAATCTATACAAGCAATATATTGTGATCATGTCAGGACAGGTAACATTTCTACCTCCTGAAGCAGTTTTAAAATTGTCTTGTTAATCACATAGTAACTGTACAGATTTATTAGGTATTGTGATATCTCAAAACATGTGCACAATAAATACTGATCAAATCACAATAATTAATATTTCCATTTCTCTTTCATTGCCTTTTATTAAGTGTCATTTAGTAAATTTTATATTAAAATTATGGAAAGGGGAGGAAGAAATGATTTTAAATATGAAATATATTAAGTACACATCTCTTTTGAAGCACCAATAAAAGGGAGATAAAAGAATTTTTAAAAGGCATGATCTGACATAGGCAATTAATATAGGAATATATAGGAAAAGGGTGATGGTAACAAAATTTTGGAAGCTGGAAAGCAGACTCCTGGGTGGACACTGACCTAACAGGGAAATCTGAAAGCCAGGACCTGGGGTAGACTACGGGAGGCTATGTGATTCCAGAAAGGCTCAGAAACCAGAGGTGTTGGTTACTCCTAAAGACAAGAGTAAAATGTTATGCTGAAAATGGTAGGTTTGGGTGACACTTGACATAAGGCAGGGTTAAATCCCCTCCCCAAGCGGTGGAGTTAGGTTGTGCACCCCACTCCCACCCCACAGGCTCTGGTTTTGTTCTCCTAGGTATTAAATGAGGGAAGGATAAGATGGTCAACTAACAACAGAGGCATTAAGCTGAACACTGTGTACTGAAAGATGAATTACAAAACATCTCACAGAAAATAAAATGACAAAGAAATGAGAACTATGAGAGAAAAGTGAATGTTTAACCCAGAAAAAATGATCAAATCCAGAGTGTATTTAATACCCCATACTCACAACCATGAGGATATATTTAAACATCAGGATAAAAGCCTCCATATTGTACACCAGAGATTCCAGAGAAGGAGTGGGATAGAAAACATGCTCATGGAGGAAAGACTATTAAAAAGAAATAAGGAGAAAATTTCCCAGAACTTAAAAAACACCTCCCGGGGGCCCTGCAAAATGTGCATCATTGTGGCATTTCTTAACACTGGGAAACCAGAAGACAGTTCCTTGGAGGGCCTAAGAGAAATTGTACCCAACACAGAATTCTGTACTTACCAAAGACATTACTCAGGGTTGAGGGCTGTGTATAGATCATGAAAGAGGAACTCATGTCAGCCAAGGCATCAGTGATTCGCCACAGCAGGGAAGCCCCCAAGGCCCCCAGGAGAGTGAGGATGAGCCTCAGGCTGATGGCTGAGCTGCGGCTCTGGGGAACAACCAGGGCAAATGGGAAGGAAGCAGAATTCATCTCCAAGCAGACAGGGCGAGGTGAGAGTACAGGAGATCACTTGAAGTGAGTGTAAGGATAGGATTAGCAAACAAAAAAGACAATGGTTCCCAAAAAGCAAAGAGTAGGGAGAATATTCATAGTCCAAAGGATGGAGTCATCATTGTTAAGTCCTTCCAAGGGACCTGGTAAAACATTTTCCTCTTCTCTACTCAAGTTCTGAAAAAAGTGATACAACTAAGGCATTCACATTAAGGACAAAATAATACTTTTTTTTTTCTCTTTTAGTAATAAAGGTTAATTTAGCTAACTTCTATCTTATGTTGTTAGAGTGAAAAGTTAGCTGTGCTGTCCATAAGGAAATGGCCTTCTCTGACTTCACCTCTGCCCATGACTGCCTTGATCTTGGACTTCCTGTAGAAGTCTGTAGAACTACAAGAAATGGACAGGAAAGGCTGGGGAGATGGCTCAGTGGAATAAGTGCTTCCCTGGCAAGCACAAGGGCCTGAGTTCAATCCCTGGTTCCACCAAAAAAAATAAAAAAGGAAATGGACAGGATATCACATCTGCATCTTGTACTATGAATAACCACTACAAAGACAATATGCAATATACTAATTATTGAAACTTTCCTCCTAATCGGTTTTGAAACTGTCTCATTGCTATTTATTTCTCAATAAAATTAATAAAAAACTGTGAGAAATGTATTTTTGTCTTATCTATCTCTCATCTATCTCTCATCTATGTATCATCTATCTATCATCTATCCATCTATCATCTATCAACTATCTATCTCACTTGGCTAATGTAACTTATGGTGAAAGCAAATAGTCTTTGCTTCCCAGAATCAGGCAGATTTTCCTCCCCATTTCCCAAATGGGGTAGAGCTGGACATTCCCCACCCAGCTCTATCAAATAAGAGAACAACTGGGTGTGGTGGCACATGCCTATAATTCCAATACCCAGGAAGCTGAGGCAGGAGGATCACTGTGAGTGTGGACTAGACCAGCCTGAGCTGTATAGTGAGGCCCTGACTCAAAAAGCCCCAAAACAAACAAATAAACAAAAAATCTTACCAAAACTAAATAAGTAAATAAGAAAGCAGAAAGTGCGGATCTATATTTACTGCTATAGTTATGTCTAGATGTCCCCGCAGAAGCCTTATACACTCATTGGTAGAGCTTTGGTGAGCTGATTAGATCATATGGGATTAGTCCAGTGATGAGTTTATTATAGCTAAGTAAGATGTTGGGAGGTGGGTGTAAGAGTGTGACACTGGAGGAGTGGTTGCAAATTCTATAGCTCTCTCCCTCCTCCCTTGATCTCTCTCTCTCCCCCTCCCCACTTTCTGTTTGCCATGCCATGAGCTGTTTCTCCTCTACCACAGCCCTCTGCCAGGCCGCCCTGCCTTGGAGTCACACAACAATAGATTGAAGCCTCTACAAACTGTGAGCCAAAATAAACCTTTCCTTCTTCAAGTTGTGGATATCAGATACTGCATCTCAGTAATATAAAAGTAATCAAGACATTTGTCAATGGGATTAAGCTACATCTCCTTCCCTTGAGAAAAGCAAATGAATAGATGAATAAAGGGGCTTGAGAGTAGGAAAACTGTTTAGTGAGAATCCCACCTCATGGAAGAGAGCATTAGGAGTTTCCTTCCTGACATGACTGAAGAGAAATTTCTCCAGAAATTATATCATCGATGTTAAAAGTATAAGGGAATACAGTTATTTGTGCTAGTATTGGCATGTAAGAGTTAAGTCCCCATCCTCACAACAGAAATGTAATAGGCCTTGTTAAAATGTACAGCAATAAATGAGAGTAAAAACATTACTCAGCAGTAAGATGCCAAAGAAAAGGCTAAAAACAACCATATGATTTGAAAATGGTCAACTTGGCTGGGAGGAGCTTGGGGAAGGAGACTTGGCATGAGCTGACAGGGAACCATGAGGACTTCTGGTAATGCCCTGTTGGGATCTAAAAACTGGGGGTCAGGTTGAATTATGTGAAATGACTGCCATTTGACTTTTTGTAAACTAGGACCTGTAAAACTTCCTAAGATTCACAGGGCATTTCCATGACATTTTAATAGAAAGTTAAAGTTTAAACCCTTCTTCAATTAATTGGGTATATTGGTACCTTTTAGATAATTTTTTTTCCTATTTCCCTTCCTTCCCTTCAAGCTCTCTTCTTTCCTCCTGATCTACAAAAGCTTTGTGTCAGTGTTTTCCTTCTTTTCTCATTGTTTTTCTTTCCCCTTCTTTCTTTTTACTCTCTCTCTCCTCCCTAGTTCTCCTCCCTATTTGAACATTTTCTTCCTTTTTAATGAAAAGAAAAAGTTCAGTCTTTGGAGTACATTTTTTCTTCCCCCTTTCTAGCCTGGTTTGAAGCCTCGCGAAGGCTCATTATCAGTACTGACACGCACATGCCTATCTGATACTCCCCCCCCCACTGCGAGCATCTGTGGCCTTGTCCTCCCCTACAATGACCATGGCTACCTTGAGAGTCCCCACTGCAGCAGTTGGCACAGAATAGACTTCGGTATCTCCCCAACGGATGAATCGCACAGCTTAGTCACTAACCCTTCCTGGAGGCTGCAATGAGTCACTTGCTTGCAATGAGTCACCTAAGTCACAGGTATTTATAATACACCATTAAGATTTTGGATTATTGACCTTACTCTGTTAGGATTTTAGCCAGCTTGTCCATCAGGTTCACTATTTTTCAGTTTGCTAAAGCTATTATATTCTGCTTTTATAAGAAAAAGGAAGGGGGAAACCTGAAGCCAGACTTAAAGGAAAACAATCTTTCCCAGCCCTCGAACAAGAACAATCGTCTCAAAAAGCCTCCTCCCCTATGGCTGTAACTCCTTGCTCTGGTGCAGATAAGACTGCAACTACGACCTGCAAACAAAGGTTATGACCCTGTATTCTCACAAAATTCATGATCCTCTGTCTTCTTTCAAGACTTACTTGATTTTAATTGCTTTATGTTGCTTCTGTACCCCTGGTGCACCCTCCCTGCCCCCATTTTCTCTCCACTGGAAAGACCAACCCTTTAGTGAAATGTATATAATTTTCCTTTAGGGCTCCTTCCCATTTGGAGCATCATAAGGTCAAGCTGAGCAGGATGCACCTGAAACCTTGAAATAAAATGCTCCTGTTTCCCACTGGTCTCTCTGATCTCTTGGATTCTGCAACAAAACTTTTATTCCTATCCTTGGATTTCCAGTCCCTCACCATGACTCACATTACCCATGTGCAAGTTTTCTCAACGGCGGGCTCCTCTGCAGCTGCTACCCAAGGCCACTTCATTCCCTTTCACAGGGCAAATCACTCAGTCAGGGTCTGTGGTTTCAAGCGTCCACACCCACCGTGCACGGTCTGCCTCCAAGTTCCTGCTTTCGTTTGAGCCCCAGGGCCCAGGGTCTGTGCCACACTCGTCTCAGATTTCTTTCCTGGAGACCACAAGGTACAGGAAGCCAGGATCCTTGTGTACAAGGTTCTTCTCGCTCCTCACTGCCCTCTTTCCATTAGGATGCACCCGAAGTGGCAGCTCTGCTGGTTCCGAAATGACCAATGCTCTGCAGAGCCCTATGTGTGCGATCTCCCTGGTGATTTGTAGCACACAAGGAAGCACCAGTGCCCACTCAAAGGAGTAACATTAGTGATAAGACTGTCTAGCAGTCTGTTGGGTCAGCAGCAAAGATGCTAAGTGTGGCCCTCGGTTACTTCAAGCACGCTTAAGTCTTGCGTGGTCAAATGACCCCTTGACCTAAGTGGGGAGCACCTTGACGAGGAGAGGAACAAAGTTTCCGCCATTACCTCCCAGGGGAGTGTGCATGGGTCCTTCTCTGTAAGGCCCTGTTTCCCTTTTGTAGAAGGAAAACGTTAGCCTCCGAGGTCATATACCATTTGAAAGTTTCAGACTAGGGAGTCAGTCTAATGTCCGGCCTAATGTTCAACAAAATATTCCATCCAAGAAGCACACTGAAGTTCAAATGCAGACTTTCCAGTATTGAGCAAAATGTAAATGTCCCATTTCTTTCTACAATTTCTTTTAATTCACATTGATCAAGTTTTTTCTGCTTTCAGGCTAGTGTTCTACTTCGCCAATAGATGGCGCATCATAACAACTTTCGATTGCTTTCTGCCTATGAAGTCATTTCACAGTTCACAAAATAATTAGATAGCATCATGCAATACAGCACCCAATGTTGGATTCCGAATACTTTCTTTAGTATAATCTTGTATCTTTCCAATGATATTACTTCTATCACTATTTTGCATTCTTTTAAATAAATAAATAAATAATAAATAATAATTAGCCACAGCTAATCTAGCTAACACAGCTCATCTGCTCTCATCCAGTGTGTTGGGCTTTGAGTTTTCCACTCCAGATCCTAGACTCTACCCTAAGCCCTCTTTATTATGGTAGTCTTCCTTCTTCACTGATGTTGGATGGCGTAAACTCGTGGGACTGAATACCCTTCCTTTCCAAGCAGAACATAGAGGACACCACAGTCCCAACCCCTGCCCTTTGTAATTTTCTACTCTCCTCCAGGATAATGAATGAGCCCTCTTGTTTCTCACCACTGGGGGGAACCCTAAAGGATGGAAAATATCATCAGGTTTTGGGTGATACTCTAAAACCATTCAGCTGAGATAATCCTAAAGATAAATTACATGGTCCTTTAGATTTCAAGCCAAATGAGCAATTACTTCATCAGTAACTATTCAGTTTGGGGTGTATCATTGTCCGCTCCTCTTCAGCTCTCTATCATGGTAGAAGCCTCCCCCACCCCAAAGCCACCAGACAAATCTTAACTCTGAAGAGTTCGGCTGGTTCAGAGACATTTTAGCAGCTCCCTAAAGAAGAGAGAATAGCTAATAGCTAAATGAGAATAAGAAGGAACACATTTTGGTTTTATCTCTTTAAGTGAAGTGGTAGAGAACTAGCTATCTGACTCCATGCTAAAGTTTTCTTGGGAAAGCTTTCACTCATTCCATGCATTTTAACCTCCAGCAATGTTTTCTCCACAGCCTGAAAACCTTATGAGAATGTGCAAACCAGGACAACAATAACATCCAAACAATAGCCTGTGTTCCTTCTCCTGACTTGTGGTACGAAATGCTGTATTTAATCCCTGCCTTTAGTTCCCACAGACATGGAGGCTAAACATACCTGTCTACTGTCTTGATTTGAACTACAGACAGTGTCTTGGTTTATTCTTTGTCACCTGAAGGCGACTGTGAGCACAGACAGCAACTTACTCATTCCTCAGTTACTTAGCTGGCAATACTACTCCAAAGGGCCAGACCTGAGATTTAGGACATCTAGAATCTGGTACCGACTCTTCAATCCCAATGAGTCTCAGTTGCACTTCGTTAAAATTGAGATATTCTCTACTCTTACCCATTTTCTATGGTATTTGGTTTCTTCTGGATAAATTAAAAAATCTAGGACAAAAACTGACCCTTAAAATCCATTTTGAAGGCCAGGGAGATAGCTAAGCAGTCTAAGCACCTGCCTGGCAAGCACGAGGTCACAAGTTCAATCCCTGGTATCACAAGCTGTGCTGACCCCAGAACTAGGCATGGTGGCACACACCTGTAATCTCAGCACTGGGAAGGCTGAGACAGGAGGATCACTATGAGTCTGAACTGTGTAGCAAGACCCTGTACCACATAAACAAATAAAAACTTTTTTAAAATCCATTTTTACATAAACATTGCCCTTGATTATGTTTAAAAATAGGCCCGGTGATTTCAAACTTTAAAAACAACAAAAATGGCTGTACAGCATATAGCACAGGCTTAGTATACACAAGACCTAAATTCAAGCTCCAGTACAAAAAAAAAAATTCAAGAATTACTGACACAGCCAGACAAAGCAATTAAAAGTATTAAGAAAAACATATTAAGCTGTTAAAAGCAAACAGACACAATTATCATCTAAAATTGCTTCCCAGACTTCAAATGTATTTTAGTCACCAGGCTAGAATCTATCAGTGGTACAGCATGAAGAAACCACCAATAAACTCCATTTGTGAGTCTTATAATGTAACAGTGCCCATTATTACACCAAGAAAGAAGACAATGGTGGTAGAGGTGTTGCTGTCTAGAAAATTTCTAAAAAGGATTAAAGTGACCCAGAAGTTCCAGTTTGCTGTATCAGTGAAATTTTGTCTCTTGCTCAGTTTTTTCCCTAGGAGCATGAGTCAGCCCTTAATACCTGAAGGCCTGGTTTCCATTCCAGGACTCAGATTCTGAGGTTCATAGAAACACTTCCCAGTTGGGAGGGTCTTCACCCAGAAATGAGATAAGCTTTCTAATTAAACACTCTTTATGTTCTCTGGTACTGCTGTCATTTGCTCTGCCTTCCAGATTTCAGTCTCTCTGGGATAAAATTCATTCAATCTTCTAAAAATGAAGCTCATCTGTTTAAGTCTGCCGCAAAGAAACTTCCACTATCCTGTTTATTTTCATAGCCATGCCGTGTACTAATGAACACTGAACTGTAGAGATTAAATTGAGGAAATCTCTCCCCAGTTGTGCTTTATCCATTAAATGTGTGAATCTGTGATGATGTTGGCTTTTCTTGTGCCTGATGACTAATTGAGTTTGAGACTGTGGCTGTCAAACGCTGGAAAAGGCATAATTTATGCTAAGTACATTTTTGGTCTCTCATATACCTTGGTTCAGAGAGAGTAGTGGAAATCATTACTATACCAGGACTGTGGCAATAGACAATTTCTAGCAATATAATTACCATCTAGCTACCCACCAGTCTGTT
>NW_004524624.1:13345703-13348459 GCF_000260255.1 Octodon degus | reverse complement strand
TTAAAGGAACCGGGGACTTAACTCACGCCCTTGTGCTTGCCAGGCAAGCGCTTATTCCACTGAGCCACCTCCCCAGCCCTAGTCTGTTAAATGAAAACATTGAGTTTCCATCTTTTCTTTCACCTGCTGTTCCTGGGCAGGTGACCTGCAAGTTTTCATTTGCATCCATTTCAATGGTAACAGCTGTTCCATCCCCAGTCATCCTGCCCTGAGATCCTACTGACGCTGCCACAAGGGACCAGTGGAAGCAAGTAGTGATGTGAGTGGAGAACCAGCTACCAGAACTGTCCCATTATTCAGCTGATGCATACCCTAGCCTGGCTCTCTCTGAGGTCAGGAACATTCTGGTTAACCAGAAAGGAAAGCCATTTCCAGTCCTTAACCCAATTGCCATTTTTCTCAGTGGGTACTGCAAGGTGGCAGTTTGTGGATGGAAATTTTAGGCCGAGTGATCTGGGATCATGAAACCCCCTTGCAGGGAAAAAAGAAGAACATGATACAACATATTTTTAATTATTTTAAAACAGGGTGCCCATGTCAGAACCAAAATGCTGAATTCTGGTGATTATATGTTTGGCTAGCTTTTAGGTTCTGGTTCTTTTGTTTTGTTTTTTGTACCAGAGATTGAACTCAGGACCTTGCTCTGGCCTCACAGATGATTACACTCCTGAGCTATCTCCCCAGCCCTAGCCTGACTTTTATCACAGGAGTATTTTATATTTATTTTTTATTTTTTTTTTGTATTTTTTAAAGAAGGGTCTACAGGGTGTTCAGGATCTCACTACTAGATCAGACTCATAGTAATCCACCTGTTTTCAGTCTCCCAAGAGCTGAGATTACAGGCATGTGCCACCACACCCAGTCTCAGTGCCTTCTCAGCACGCACCTGGGGCAGGGCCAGCACAGTAGGCCAGGATATTTATTATTTTTTAAAACATACAAAATGATTTAAAAAATTCAAAATTTCATTAAACAAAGTAAGAGGAATTTGACAATGGTTGTTGTATTGAATAATGTTATCTTCAAATTAATTGTTTAGGTTACCAGACAGACATAAACCTGCAAAATTGGCTTTTAAAAAGTTATAAAAAATAAAAAAGAAGAAAGAAAAAATTTAAAAATAAAATATTTAAGCACTTAACTGCTTCTTTCCATGGACCATAAGAAATTAGCAGTATAATTACTCAAACTATCCTGCATATGTAACTAAACATATCTCTTTCCTTTCTGTTTTTGTCCTTTTCCTCATCACAGTTTTCCCCTCCCACTGAATAGATTCTTTCATTTCACAGTATCTATACCTTTCAGATGTTACCTACTATTTCAGGTTCTCACACTAGACAGACAATAGAGAATTTGCACATGAGGGTTGATTTATTTCACTGACAAGTCTAGTTGTATACAGTCTCTAGTTATATCCATTTACCTATAAATGCCTTGAATTTATCTTTTTTATAGCTGAGTAATGTTACATTGTGTAAAAATACCACATCTTTTTCATCCATTCCTCAGTTGATGGCCATTTCGGTTGTTACCAATATTTAGCTATGAAAATTTGTCCATTTATCATGATGTTGATTGTTTATTTGTCATAGATGGCTTTTATTAGGTTGAGGTAAAGAATATCTATCCCAATTTTCTGTATGGTTTTTATCATGAATAAGTGTTGGACTTTGTCAAATGCTTTTTCTGCATCTACTGAGATGATCACGTGATTTCTGTCTTAGGCTCTGTTGACATGGTGTATTATTATTCTTATGGAATTGTGTATATTGAACCATCCCTGCATTAGTGGGATGAATCTCACTTGGTCGTGATGTATAATCTTCTTGATGATTTGCTGCATTTGATAGTTTTTTATTTTTATTTTTTTGGTGGAACTGGGGATTGAACTCAGGCCCTTGCGCTTGCCATGGAAGCACTTATTCTACTGAGCCATTTCCCCAGCCCCTGTTTGATAGTATTTTATTGAGGATTTTTACATCTATGTTCATTAGAGAAATTGGCCAGTATTTCTCTTTCTTGGTTGGTTCTTTCTTTGGTTTTGGTATCAGAGTAATATTCGCCTCCAGGAGTGAGTCTAAAAGAATTGCTTCCCTTTCAATTTCATTTTTTTGGGTTCTCGTTTTTTATGTATTTGATACAAGGTCTCACTATGCAGCTTGGACTCATAGTGATCCTCCTATTTTAGCCTCCCAGGGCTGGGATTATAGGTGTATGCCACCACACCCAGTTTCAGTGGTTGGCTCTGCTTACTTGGGGTGGGGTCAGCACAGCATACAGTAATGGGGATTGAACCTGGGTCCTTGCATTTGCCAGGCAGGTGTTTAGGCCACTGAGCTATCTTCCCAGACCTCCCTTTCAATTTCATTAAAGAGTTTGAGAAGAGTTGGCATTTAATATTCTCTAAATTTCTTATAGAATTCAGCTGTAAATCCATCAGGACCTAGGATTTTCTTTGTTGGTAGGTTTTTTATATTTTCAATTTTTTTGACTAATATTGGGTTATTCATTATTTTTATACCTTCTTGATTTAGTTCTGGTAGTTCACATGTATCTAGGAATCTATCCATTTCTTCTGTAATTTCCATCCTATGAAAGTAAAGATTTTGGACCTTCTGAATTTCTATGAGGTCTGTAGTGATGTCACCCTTTTCATTCCTTATCACATCAATTTGAATTCTTTTATTTTTTTTTTGATAAAGTTGTCTAGGACTTTATCAATTTTATTTATTCTTTCAAAAAACAACTCTTTG
>NW_004524624.1:13340734-13345603 GCF_000260255.1 Octodon degus | reverse complement strand
TGTTGCTTTTCTACTATCGACGCTCTTGATTCATGCTTTTGAGCCGAGCTAGTGTCCTCTACACTTGTTCTGGGTGGGCACTGGGTTGCTTCCATACGTTTCTGCATTTGATTTTCTACTGCAGATGTTATTAATTCAGGGATATTTTTTTTCATTTCCAATCTGAGGTCTTGTATATCTTTCTGCAGCTGTTTTATTTCAGAAGCTGTTGATTCATTGCTTTCAGCTGTGTGGGCAGACTGAAGCTCACACCTGTAAGAAACAGCACAAGGGTCCGTGCTCTGCTCTTTTTGTCTCCACTACATTTCTTTCTGCTCTGACCTTCATAATTTCCTGCCTTATTGGGCTTTGGGCTTGACTCATTTTTCTAGGAGCTTGAGGTGCAGCATAAGATTATTTGGGCTCATTCTGTTTTCCTAATGTACGAATTTACTGCTATAAATTTCCTTCATAAGACAGCTATCATTGCATCCTACAGGTTCTAGTAAGTTGTATCTGCACTTTGGCTTGATTGTAAATATTGTTTAATTTCTTTGATTTCATCTGTGACTCACCGTTCAGGAGGATGTTGGTTTCCATGTGTTTATGGAATTTTGGCCATTTCTTTTGTCAATAACTTCCAGTGTCATTGTATTATCATCAGATAATATGCATGGCATAATTTCAATTCTGTTGCATTTACTTGAGCATGCTCTATATGCTAGTATGTGATCTACTGTGAAGAACATCCCATGTGCTGCTGAGAAAAATGTGTATTCTAATGCTATTTGGTGGAACATTCTGTAAAGATCTACTAAGATCCATTTCTTCTCAAGTTTGGTTTAGTTCTGTTATTTCTTTGCTGATTTTTCGCCTAGTTGATCTCTTTGTGTCAATGAAGTATTGAAACCCTCAGTACAATTGTGTCATTGCTCATTTGATTTTTCATGTCTGTTAAAATTTGTCTTATGTAGTTGGATATTCCTGCATTGAGTGCATATATATTTATAATTGTTGCCTCTTCTTCTTGCAGTTTTCCCCTAACAAGTATGTATATACCTTCTTTGTCTCGTTCAATCACTCTTAGTTTGAAGTTAACATTGAAGTCAACAACCAGAATAGCTACCCCTGCTTTCTTCTGGGTTCCTGTTCCATGGAACATTTTTTGCATCTTTTGACATTTATTTTATTAATTTCTTTTTCAGTTAAATGTGTTTCTTGTTTATAGAATATTTTTGGATTTTGTTTCTTGATCTGCTCTGCCAGTCTGCTTCTTTTGATTTGTGAATTGAGTTCATTTACATTGATGGATACAACTGTTATGTATCGGCTTATCTTTGTCATGTTGTTTTCCTACTGTATGATCTCTATTTTTTCACCTCTGTTCAATTGCTTGCTCTGCTTGGTGGTTCATTTCTTTTGTTATTCTTGAAGTTGTAGTCATTTTTGTCTGTTTTAAGAATATCTGTCAATATACTTTGTTTGGCTGGTTTTGTTGTCCTGAATTTCTTCAGTTGTTCTTTGTCATGGAAGTATTTTATCTCTCCATTAAGTTTGCAATAGTTTTTCAGGGTACATTCTTACTGTTCTGGGAATTATATGAATCTGTTTCCTGAATTCTAGTTCTTTCCTATATTGTTCATTCAATGCTTCCATCATTTTCCTATTCCCTTCTATTTTTTATCTATGTGTTCTTTAGATGTGCTAAGCAATTCTTTAATGATTGTTGCCATTTCTTTTTTTACCTGTGAGATTATTTCTGATTTGATTTCCTCCATAGCCTGGTGGAGTTGTTTCATTAGTTCAGTTGCTATGATTTCAGAAATTTCAGGTGTGTGACTTCCAAGTTCTATGGCTTTGTCTCCTGGACTTGTTTTGGGTGGGCCGGGGGTCTGAGATTGCCTTTTGCTCCTTCCTTTTGACATTTTTTAAAAATATGTTTGGTACAGGGTCTCACTAGGCAGCTCGGATTCATATTGATCCTCTTGTTTTCAGCCTCCCCAGCACTGGGATTACAGGCATATGCCACCACAGCTGGTCTCAGTTGCTGGCTCAGTGTACCTTGGAGTGGGGCCAGCCCAGCATGTAGTGCTAGGGATTGAACCCAGTCCCTGTACTTGCCTAAGCAGTTGTTTATTCCACTGAGCTATCCCATTGGCCCCCTTTTGACATGTTTGAATCTCCCAATGTCACCCTTACTCTACAGTGATGTTAGGGTGGCTGGGTGCACATAAGCAAGGCTTCCAGGAAAGTGGAAAAGTGGGTAGGCTCACCAAAGCTCCCACCTTGTGGAGTTCAGTATGACTTCCTCCTCCATGAGTGCGGGGCAAGCTGCAGAACAAGAAGTATTCAATGATGATAACGGTAGGCTAAAGTTCTGCAAGGCTCTCTCAATGGGAGGATGCAGCACAGGGCTCGCCAAGGCTCTCACTACTGGTGGGACAGGCAGTAGGAGTCAGTAGAGCTTGGGCAATGCAATGGTGGGATTGGTGGTCACAGCTCAGCTGAGCTTTGGTGATGGTGTGGGGAGGAGGTGGAGCAGGGCTCACTAGGAACTGCCTTAGCTGTCCTGGAACTGCCTGCCTTATAGGACAGCAGAAGAAGCAGCCACACCTCAGCTGAGCTCAGGTGAGGAGGGGTGAGACAGAGTCTATCAGGTCCCTACAGCCGTCTTCTCTGCACTTGAAGTCCTTGAGTTGTGGGAGAAGCAGTCACAGCTCAGCCAAGATCTGGCAAGCTTTCACCAGAATATTTTAAATTAATTAGCTAAATCTTAAACACAGGTATGAATAACCCTGCAAAGCCTTACAACTATTTGTCAAATTGCTTGCTTGAATCCTGTTTTTCCTGTAAATTTTCTCTCATAGATCTCCCTTTCATAATCTCATCCAAGCTTCGTCACTGTCCAGCATTAGTTTTGCCCTAAGTATCACTGACAAATCACACTCTAGCTGGCCAGTCCATTGGACAGTTCTTTAGTTTAGCCTTGAGAACACAGCTCTCTCTCCACTCTAATGCAAGCTGTTGCGCACACTTCAGAGCATTAGCTCCCACCAGACTGTTCTGATGATGTTCCCTTAAAGTCTTCAATAATGCATGCACAATAACAGAAAGATTTATAGGAGTGAAGATTTCAAAGGACAGGTATTGGCATCTCAGGCAAACAATGGAAAATAGTTTTCACTTCATCTCTTTTCTCTTTTATGTTCTAGCTCTCTTGAGGTGTCCAGTGTGTTCAAACTGCAGTCACAATACTTCGTGTTATGGTTTGTGTCTAGTTGTCCCCCCAAAGCCTTATGCAGTCATGGAGTAGCTTCGGGAGTTTGTGATTGATTATTCTGGGTGTGGATGCTGCACCTGCCCTGGGGCAGGTAATTTGCATTAAAATGTAAGGAGAAGAGAGAAGCTACCTAGCTACCTGAGCTGTTGCCACTCCTTTTTGCTCTTTTGCTCTTTGCTGCCACCATAAATGGTTGCTCTCTGCCATGTGCCACTCTGCCTTGGAGCTAGCTGAATATGAACTGAAACCTCCACTAACTGAGCTAAATAAGCATTCCTTCCTTCATTTTGAGTGTGGGGTATTTGTGCCAGCAATGACAGAAGAGTAACTGAGATACTTTGTGTCCTTAATATCGTTTCTTTCCTAGGGAGGACCCTCTTTATTCTCTTTCTTGAATAAATCTTCTCAGAGTATTTATCAATAAGAATAATGTGAAGATCAGCCTGTGACTCTAAGCTGCAAGAGAAAAAATTTCAAAGATACTTCCAAAAGGAATTTACATAATAGATGGAAAGTTCAAAGAGAAAACTAATTTCAGGGATAGATGGATCCAGTGTTGAGGCAACATCTTCAGAAATCTCTTTCCACTTTTCAGCTCTGTCTCTTTGGTCTCACCTTCGTTTCAAGGGACAGTCTTTCTCTGTGATGTCAAAGAGCACCACCAGCAGCTCTAGTTTACTTAATCCTCATAGCTGTTGATTCCAATGAGATGAGAGCATCCATTTTCCCAATTCTAATAAAAATCTCAATGTGGGCTCCCAGTGACCTAGCTTAATCATAAACCATCCTTGAACCATTTGTTATGTCCAGTGCACTGTGTATTCTAATTAGTCTTACATCCTATATCTATCATAAACTCTTTGGACAGGCTACCCATATACATAGGAGTTCTCTTACCAGTAGCAAATAGACTAAGAGGAATGCTGAATAAGCACAAGTTTATTTATAATAACAGCTACTAATTTAAATTCCTCAGTCAAAATAAGTATGTGCATAATGGACATATTTCTGGTATTAATAATAAAATAGTAGGAAATGAAATCTTTTAGAACTGTTCTAATTGTATTTCCTGCATGTGGCTAATGATTGATGGGCTCGAGGTCTGAGATTTAATATATTTAACATATTTATTTAATATATTTAACTCCTTAATTATCCTTGCCCAGGCATCATTCTCTAAAGCAATGGAATTCAAATTTGTTTTTAAGTACCAAGACTTTTCATCAAATAAAATTTATATGAAATTCTAAAATGTAAAATAAATCAAAATGAGCTGGTCCATTAACCAGAGTCAGAGGTTAGTCAAAATAAAGGGGAAGACACAAATATGGGTCCAGCTCCTCCCTCCCATAAGGAGCTCCAGAAGGGAATACATCTGTGGAACCCTTCACGCTCTAAGAGAACAGTTCGAAACTATCAGATCTAATACTCTGAGCACAAGGCTTTTGACTGTAAATGTTAGTTACACCTATTTAGCCATATTTTGCTTACCATAATCAAATATGAAGGCATCATTTAAGCAACAAATATATTAAGGCACTATATTTAAATAACAGGAATTTAAGAAACAAATCAACCCAGTCACAATCTGAAGTCAAATCTGTATTTTG
>NW_004524624.1:13338574-13340534 GCF_000260255.1 Octodon degus | reverse complement strand
TATCACTCCTGACCTCTGTGCTTATACAAACTTATATAGAAATATAGATAGATTTAGACATAAAAATTATTATATAGGAGGTATTTCTCTACATCTTACCTTTCTCACTTTAGAAATCCCTCTTGGTGAACCAGTATGGGACTGATTTATTCTCCCATAGAGCCTCATAATAGTCCATAATTATGGTCTTGCCAAAATATATTCAATAATTTTTTTACCAATAAATAGATATAAAGTTACTTCAACTTTTTGATTTTATTGCTTTGTTTGTTTAGTTTGTTAGGTTTTCCTGTTACAACAATACAGCAACAAACATTTTTGTAAACATATCATTAGCTACTGATAATAGTCCAAGATGTAAAATGACTAAATCAAAGGGTACATACACTTAAATTTTGACATTACTGGACTATTTTTCAAAAGTATTGCAATTTACATTTTCATAGACAATGATTAAGAGTATTTTTCCTTACATGGCCACAATTGCTGATTATTTTAATGCTTTATAGGTTTTTGCACTGTTCATGATTCTTTTTATTTCCAGAACTGGGGATGGAACACAGCACCTTCACACTGAACTACTTCCCCAGTCCTTTGATTTTTTATTTTGAAACAGGGTCTTGCTAGATTGCACAGATAGGACTTGAATTCACAATCCTCCTGCCTCAGCCTCCTAAAGTTCTGGGATCAAGTCACATGCCACACATTCAGATAGTACATGGTCCCTTGTAGTGAAGGTTTTTATGAAGAAAACAAATGGTTTGCCATCGTTATTTTTGGCATTTCCTTCAGTAATAGTAAGATTGAGCATTCTTCCATTGTGACAACAATTTCTATTTTTCTTCTCTGGGCCAAAAACAGACCTTGGCTTTACCCATGTAGTGCTGGTTTTTCTTGAAGAATGCAAAAGTTATGGAGTCACAGAGGCTTCTACAGAGACTACAGAAGGCCTAGAGATCAGGTAAAAACATGTGACAGAGTCACCATTCCCTCCAGGAGTTCCTGAGAGGGCAATGCCTAAGACCATAAAAGTGAACTTGATGATGTAATGGAGACCCTTAGAAGTTGGAGATGCCAAGAATGTGAAATGTCAACTGAGAAAAACTGCAGACAGTGAGCATAATCAACTCGAGAAAGAGTTCGTGTGGCCTGTAACCATCAAGCTGAGGTAGAGTGGCACAAGTTCACGTCTCACCACAACCGTCCCTGCATGCTGAACATATAGCTATAGAAGTTAATGTTCTCCGTTCTTGGTTTTGGTCTTGCTTTGATGCAATTCTTTTCTATTCCTCCCCTTAGAATAGGAATGTTTACTCTGTGTATGTTGGAAGAGTTTAGCTTTTGACTTTCATAGGAGCTTGCAGCCTTAAGTCATCAAGACTTTAACACTGTCAGCACTACTGAGATTGTTAAGACTTTGGAACTCTTAGAAATGGAACCAATGTACTTTTTATAATGAGAAAGGCATGAGCCTTTGATGGTCAGGGGCTGAGTAATATGCTTTAGGTCTCTAACATGCTTCAAATTTCTCATGCTCACAGGTGGAGCTTTTGAAGGTGATTGGATAGTGAAACTGCTGTATCAGACTGTATTGGTTAGTTCATAGCTGAATGTGTTTTTAGGAAGTGGGGCCTGGTCAGGAGATGCAGGTAATTGAAGACATAACCTAGAAAGATGTACTCTGGACCCCAAAATCTCTCTCTCTCTCTCTCTCTCTCTCTCTCTCTCTCTCTCTCTCTCTCTCTGCCTCTGTCTCTCTCTTTCTGTCTCTGTCTCTCTGTGCCTCTGTCTCTGTCTTAGTCTGTCTCTGTCTCTCTGTCTATCTGCCTATCTCTCTCTCTCTCTCTGCCTCTGTCTCTCTCTCTTTCTGTCTCTGTCTCTCTATGCCTCTGTCTCTGTCTTAGTCTGTCTCTGTCTCTCTGTCTATCTGCCTATCTCTCTCTCTCTCTCTGTCTCTCCC
>NW_004524624.1:13318479-13336864 GCF_000260255.1 Octodon degus | reverse complement strand
CCTTTTCCTGTCTCTTGCTTTCATTCACCACCCCCTTCTTCTTGAACATCCACCTACCCAAGAGACATCATAGCAGTAAATGGCATGTCATGACAAGTAGCCCATATTCAGAATACCAGAATGACAGGCACTCCAAACATGAAACTACTATTACAAATTACCATCTGCAGTGCAGTAGCTTAGTTCACAGGTATCAGTATTAAAATTTTTCTTTTTAAAGAGAAAGAGGTAGAAACAAAGTAGAAGACAGGAAAAAGACTGTGAAGATGCAAATTTCTGTTTTATTCTTCCTAACAGTACTCCTGCACTGTCATCTGTCTCTCGCAGGATGGACATCCATTCAGCCACCCCCACCCCATCTCCTTTTCCATCCAACAATATAGTTTCTAATATCCCACTACCACCACCAACCCACTATTTCACAAACAGAGGCACATGGATTTCCCCAGAAGCTTTTCAAAATGTGGATTCCTAGGCTCTGCTTCAGACCTATTGAATCAGAACTGGGGGTGAGTGCACTGAGAATCTGCTCTTGAACAAATGCCCTAAGAAATTCTTAGGGTCTCTGAAGCCTGAAATCCACTGCCTGCATCTTGAGAGCTTGAAATCTCTACCACATTAAGCATATGACCACCTCCATCCTCCACTCTTCGGTCTCAGTGGTCAGAGACAGTACAGCCCATACTAAAAATGTGCTACATGAGCTGGAGGAAAATTTCATGACCACACTCAGAGGCTACTAAGGGTGACTGGCAAATTGTGGACTCACCGAGAGCAAATCATGATGCAATCTCCAAGGACAGTTTCTGAATCCCAGTGTTCCATTTCTTTCAGAAACCCTAAGAAGCACCTTCTGGGGCAGCTATCTCAGTGATTTCAGGGGCCTAGCATTTCCCTCATTCCTTCTCTCATGTCACATAGAGCATGTGACTAACAGAGTGTGCTACTAAGTCAGACAGACGTGGGGTTCAATGTTGGTCCTGCACTTCTAACACTGGTAAGATCAGATCATTTCAAGGGAGTGTGGGTAAGAATGCTTGAGGGTAAAAGTAATAGGGCCTGCCCACCAAATGAGGTGATTACAAAGGTTCAGTTGAGCAGTGACTAAGCCGCCCTTCACCCTGCACTTTGTACACACATATTCTAATTTTTATTAGATTGTACAGACTTCTAACAATGTGCTTCCAAATTCATGGAGTTCAAAACCTTCCTACATGGTCTTAAGATGCTGAACTTAAATTCTAAAAGAAGATAAAGAACCTGCAAGAAGAGAAACACAGGAACTGTTCTCATTTTTGCTGTATAAATTAGGGAGATGGAATGCCTTTTATCCTACTTCATACACAATTCAGAGCCAGAAGAGACATATCACTTGCTACTAGAATATGTAACTCAAAGCATAAAAACAGTGCAATCAACCAGTTCTCATTTACAGGAATAAGCATATTCAGAATTCCAAGATGATCTAGAAGAAAACATAGAAAAGAATCAAAATGAATTTCTGCAAAGGCTTTCACACGTCTGTGGTGGAACATGCCTTTCTCCATTTCCTTGTACCTCCTGTCTACTTGGTCACAATACAAGGCCTGCGTATGTCCTTTCCCACCTTCTGGCTTCTGGTTCTGAAAGCTAAAAGCCCTCAAGTCCCCTGGAGGGAGGGTCTGTTAAAACGCAGATACCTGAACAACCACCTTCCCCACCATACACAGTGGTTCCTGTTCTAGAGAGCAGAGGAGACCTAAGACTTTGCATTCTTCTAATTTCCTAATGGCATTGCTGCTGGGCTAGGACATCACTGTGAACAACATCCTCCAAGATCCATCTCTTTAAACTATTTATTTTATTTTATTTCATGTATTTGGTAAAGGGTCTCACTATGCAGCCCAGGCTTGTAGTGATCCTCCTGTTTTCACCCTCCCCAGCACTGGAATTACAGGTGTGCACCACCATGTCTGGACTCAGTGGTCGGCTCAGCGTGTCTGAGGGCGGAACCAGCACAGCATGTGGTACCAGGGATGGAACCCTGGGCCCTGCACTTGGCTAAGCAGACACCTAGTCTGCTGAGCTATCTCATTGGCCCTTACTAAATTATTTAACCTTTCTTAAATCAGTGCTTTTTCTATGATTTGGGGATAAAAGCATCTACCTACTAGTGTTCTTGTGAAGGTTAAATGAGTTAATTTTCATAAAGTACTTGGAGAAACTTCTGGCATTTATTAAATCTTTGTGGGCTCTAAAAGACGTTATCACAGAAAGAGTAAGCAAGGGTGCCTTCTGCTGTTGCGGTCCCTCCAAGGTCCAAGTCCTGTCTCTTTCCTCATCACCACAAAATGTTTTGTTTTGTTTTGTTTTTTCTATAGGGTCTCACTACACAGCCCAGACTGGTAGTGATCCTTCTGATTTCTGCCTCCCTAGTGCTGGGATTATAGGCGCATGCCACCATGTGGCATGCAGAGCCAGGGACAAAATGGGTTCTTGCACACACTTCCACATCCTGCCAAACTAAGTTTTTAATGCCCTCCAGGTACTAAAAGTATTAAATGATTCACAACCATTTTTTGTCATACAACAGTCTTTCTGAGATGATTATTATCCACTTTCACAGATGAGGAGAATGACCTCTAAGGGCACCTGTGTAATTCTCTTCAGTTTCTTGTTTTACATCCCAAAATTTGTAAAATAGCAAAATTAAGATTTTAATCTCCTGAGTTGTCTGGCTGCAAAACTCAGGCTCTTAATCATTCTATAAATAGCAAATAGATTTCATCATCCACTCAGCTCCCTGGTTATAGCTGCCTGCAACACAGGATCCTGAGACACAAATGTCCTAGCTCAGAAGGAGGTCTGCTGGAGTTGATTGGAAATGTCTAGCTGCCATTTAACCTAGTTTCAAAGGTGGAACCAACAGCTGCTGCCCCTGCACTTGGTTATAACAACACCATGGTAAAAGCCTTCTAACTCTATCAAAGATTATATTTAAATACATACAAATCAGGTGAAAGCTTGAAGGAGTTACTAATGATTTCAGATCCCTGGTCCAGCTTCCCCACCTACTATAATTTAATCTGCATAGTATTTCAGTGTACACAAGTGAAAGCAAATAGTTACATGGCTAACCAACATCATTTGCATGGCACAAAATGATTTTTCTTTGGTTTTAGAGTTCCAGGAGCACAAAAGCACTGTAAAATTGTCTGTAGACTATCTGGTACAATGATAGATGTTCTAGCAATTTTCAAGACAGTATAGATGAATTTTGAAAGGAAAGAGATAATCCATCTTCAGGCAAGACTTGAAAAAACAAAACTTTGACCTTCTGGAGCTGATTCTTAATTGTGTGACAGTATTGATGAAGTTAAGTCATTAGCAGGCATGGCCTTGAAGGGGACAATGGCACCTCAGCCCCCCTCTCTGCGTCCTGATTGTCAGGAAATGAGCAGGCCTCCTCCTCCATGTTCCCTCCATGACTGACTGTGTTTCCCCAAAGCAACAGAGCCAAGCAGCAGCAGACTGAACAGCAGCACTCATATGAGCTAAAGTAAGCTTTTCTTTCTTTTATCGCAGGTATTTGTCGCAGTGACAGAAAGAGGACACCCTTTCCTGTTCAAAAATCAAAACTTTCAGACATAGTTCTCTCCACCTAAATAAAACAGACCAGAGAGACTTCAAAACAATAATGCTGTGTGATCACAGAGCATTCCAAGAGGAATATGTGTGCCACTGGGGGAGATCTTTAGAGACAAAAATGAGAAAAATTACAACCGATGTTCTGAACCAGTAATTCTCAGCCACAGTGATTAATACCCAGAGTGGCGTCAGTCTGAGTTTGAACACAGCGGCTGAGCAGGTGTTCTTGTAAAAATACACCTTACGTAAGGTTGTAGGGGCCTCTATCAAGCTTTTGGTTCTGACAGAGGTTTTTGTGATAGTTACTACCGGGAAACCATTCATAAGAATCCATGCTTCATAACTTCCCAGTTTTATTTACTTACTGATTAAGGTTAACACAAGTAACTTCATTTTGATTCTGACAGTTTTCACATTTCTTTCTCAGTTTGATAATGGTTGACAGATGGCAGAAACAGAATGACAAAAACTCACAATTAACCTTGTAATAATTACAGATAAATACATTTTATTTACCAAAATAATGTGAAAGAGTAAAAATTATGTAAAAGAGACAGAACTGAGTCTATCTATAAGCAAGTTTACTGCACAAATGGGTTCAAAATCTTTTGCATAAAATTCTGAAAACCTTTCCTCCTCCAACGTACACATTAGAGGGAGTAGAAAAGGAAAGTCACAGCCCTGGCATGCTTACATGACAGCAGGGTGCAGATCATTGCTCAACGTACAAATATTCACTTAAAAGCATGATTTCAGTTCTTTCATTGTCTTTGACAATAGGAACTGAAATTTGATTAAATCCTCACTTTAAAAACATGGTTTACATCTCTGTTTCAGTTTTTATGATTTTTGTAGCTGCAACTCACACTTGTAATTAATACTGAATCAACAAAGGCGTTGAGCATCTGTTGTAAGAATATATTACTGTAAATATGAAGATCTAATAAAACAGCATGGGTTGAATATATGGATTCTCAATATTAAAGAGGTAGTCACTTGTGCCTATTCTATTTGGCTGGTGAATATCTAGTTTCTAAAATCAAAAGTTCTTTTAGGGAAGGCCAGATAAACTCAGTGGACTAAAGTGCCTGATTCTGCAGAGTGCAGCTGCCAGGTTCCATCCCTGGAGTGCCTTGCTGGCCCCGCCCCTGGGACACGCTGAGAAAGTGATTGAAACTGAGCGTGGAGGCATGCACCTGTAATCCCAGCATTTGGAAGGCTGAAAACAGGAGAATCGCTATGACTCCGATTTACATAGTGAGACTCTGTACACCCTGTAGACCCTGTCCTAAATTCATAAAAAAAAATCATCTTACTTTTAGAACCTAACAAAGAGAAAAGTAAGACCACCTTTCT
Source organism: Octodon degus (assembly GCF_000260255.1). Taxonomy (NCBI): domain Eukaryota; kingdom Metazoa; phylum Chordata; class Mammalia; order Rodentia; family Octodontidae; genus Octodon; species Octodon degus. The sequence continues at coordinate 13,331,881 of NW_004524624.1, read as the reverse complement.
TTAACAAATATTTACTTGATTTTAACAGATGTGGCTAAATAAGATTATGATCTTGCTTACTTTTTGCTTACATTTATTCAAATTAACTTTAGTTTCCTGAGAAATTCCGTAAAAATGGTGGAAGATGTTGGCCTGGAATTCAAATTTCACAGAAAAAATCTACAAAGCATATATGGACAATATAAAAACACAAATGACAAAAGGAAAAGGCCCAATTATCAATGAACCTTGAGTGTTTGCCCAACATCTCAGTTCTTTCTCCCTGTCGCCAAAGGGCTGAGTTAACTTTATCACAATTTTGTTTGATCCTTTCATAAATAATTATGTGATGGCTTAGACTTAGAAAAAGCCCACAAAACTTACAGACACAGGAACAAAAGCATTCATAAAGCTGTCTTCATTGTCTCCATTCTGATCATTTCTAGCTAAGCTATACTTGGCTTTCAAACTATCAGGTCCATAGATGATGGAGGCCCAGTTCATTAAGAAATGTTTGGAGGAGGGGTGAAAAAGGAGAAAATGAGAGCTGTTAGATTGGAGAATTTTTTTTAATGTTATCTGTCTTCATGACACCAAGGAGAAGCACAAAGAGACTCCGCCGCTACATTTAGATTGCCAAGACCTTTCACCTCTATTGACCTCTGACCTGGCTGTTCAATCACACAGAGACAGTAGCCTGACAAAGCAGTGTGTTAGGAGGCAGCTTTCCTTTAGAAGGCAGCTTTCCTTTGTAGTGTGGCGAGAGGGAAAGTGGTTGAAAATAAAATATCTCCCGGAAGACAAACTATTTCAGTGCATTAGCTGACAAAGTGTTAACAGAACTTCAGTTCCAGCTTCCTGTTTAGCTGGTGGATTGCTGCAGGCCAGGGAAACATTTGAGGGAGAGAGGGCTGCTACCAGGTACCTCATTTGACAAAGACTTCTCAGAAAGCTAGTCATGAATGCATTGATACAGAAACCAGGAACTGGGTCTCTCCTAAAGTCGAAGGACTGGGACCCTATTCTCTAGTTGCTATCTACAATACTCTTGTGGTCCATTAACAGATCATTCCCCTAAGTAAGCACATCTCCACAAGGGGTGTGTGGATGTGTATGCATGTGATTTTAAAGCAGGGCTTCCCAAACTTCAGTAGGAATCAGAATCACCAGAGAGTTAGTTAAACACAGACTCATAATTCCACTGTTGAGACTTCTGTTTTAATAGATCTGGGTAGGTCCAGGAATTTGTATTTTTAACAATTACTAGATAAGGGTGCCCACTGCTTTATGAAAACCACTTTGCTAATATATATTTTATACTATCTTGTTTCCATGTTAATAATTACACTTATGTACGTATCCACCAGTGTAATAAATGATACATACAATGCTATGAAATATCAGCTAGTATCTAACAGAATACTGTCATGGTACACATATGCAATTTTCACACAGGGACCAGGGCTCAATCCCTGGCACCACATGCTGCACCAGCCCTGCTCCTGTGTGCACTGAGTATGCCACCTAGTCTGGGTGTGAGGGCACACACTTGTAATCCCAGCTCTGGGGAGGCTGAAAAGGGAGGATCACTGTGCACTGTGCACTGAGCTGTGTAGTAAGACCCTGTACCAGATACATTAAAAAAATTACTTTGAGTACATACTATGTGCTACCATTAAACCATTGAGGGAAGTATTATTGCCCCCAATTAAATGTTGATCCAGCCCAACTATGACTCCTAAACATATGCTATTAAATAATTTACTACTTGCTTAAATAATAAAACAAAACAATGGGTCAAAATTAACCAAGCTAAAAATATTTTTAATCAATGTCTGTTCTCTATTCTACTTAAATATGCACTGTTAGTTGAATGAAGATAAAATTCTTTTTCCTTACATCTCTTAGAGAAAAAATACGGAATATTGCAAAATCAACTAGCTAACAAATACACTTGTGAGTTCTTCCTGGATGCTTGAGGACCAAAGCACAGCCTGCTCCCTGAGCCAGTCAGCCTGAAACAATCAGGGAACAATGTAAGATTTGCATGAATATCAAATACGAGTGCCACAAGATTTGTTTTTGAAATGCACAGGTACCTTCCAGGTTCTTATGTAATCAATCTGTTGTGAAGCCCAAGACTATATTTCTAACTATTCTCAATTGATGCCAAAGGAATGAATGCTACTAGGGCATCCTACGAGAATCCCCTAAAGTTTAGTGGACATCCACAGAACTGGGATTACACGGCTTTTATTCAAATAAGTCATTTCTTTTCCTTAAACAATAGCCTGAGTTGAGTATACATTGAGTGTGAAAATGGATGAGGAAGGCTGACTCCAAAGAAGAGCTAGTTCTTCATAACAAATGAGATATGAGAGACAAAGAAAGGGAAAAACAGATGCATATGGCTATAAGTGGGAATTTAGAGAAGGGATATAATTTACATAAGTACAACAATGTTTTATGTGGTAAGAACCTGAGGGTGTGTGTGTGTGTGTGTGTGTGTGTGTGTGTGTGTGTGTGTGTGCCTGCCTATGTGTCAGGTAGTGAAGAAGGGGCTAAAACTTGGGGAGTGGAGGTCATAGTTGGAGGCCAACCAGTGGCAATGCAGCCCCCAATTAAGTAAGTTCCCCAAGAAAATAAATGTGCAGGGTGGAGATTGGTAGGCTAGGACTAAGCCTCGTAGAGAGGAGTGACAAGGAACACAAAACACATAGAATCAACAGAAAAGTATTGTAAAAGCTCAAGACCCCCACCTCAAACGATGGTGACAGAATTGCCACAAACACTAAATGGCGAAGGTCAGTTTTCCTGTTCTTCTAATATAGGGTTACATACCAAGCTAGTTTTATAAAAGGGAGCTTCCATTATGGAGAACACTTTGCTCCATAAATTAATCAGACTCAATTATTTTATATCAAAACAATATCTTCTCTTTTAACGAGCGCAGCTGCCAATATCCAGAGTCACACATTATGAATCACTGTTTGCTCCTTCCTACACTTTCTAATTTCCTGCTAAGGAGACAGGGCTGAATGGGGTCATTAATCTGAATTAGAAATACGGTGACCTGCTCTGCACTTACTTGCTAACACTGCAGCAGAGCCGGATCTGTGGGGGTTTTGCTTTCCATACTCCTCTTAGAGAGAACGACCTGGGTTCATTCTATTTGAAACCCTGTTCAATACTGGATGACGTTTTACATCCAGATGTGGGCATTTCACATTTATTTGTTATGTATTTAGTACAGGGTCTACAGGATCTACAGGGTCTCACTGCGTAGATCAAACTTGTAGTGATTCTCCTGTTTTCAGCCTCCAAAGTGCTAGGATTACAGGCTCGTGCCATCACGCTCAGTCTCAATCGCGGTCTCAGCGTGCCCTGGGGGCGTGGCCAGCACAGCATGCTGCCCCTGCGCTCTGGCCAAGCAGGTGCTTTAGTTCGTTGAGCTATCTGGCTGGCCCTCACATTCGGCTTTTAAATCATAGCTATTATTTCAGTGCTTTTGCTGGGGCTTTGTTCAGCCCTTTTAAGAACACTAAAGGTTTACTTACAAAGTATAGAATAATGTGGCCCTTCCTGTTAGGAAAGAGGTGTGGAAGTCAAATTTCCATCAATGTAACAAAATACCTGAAATAATTAGCCTGTAAAGAGAAAAGGTTTACTTTGGCTCAGAGTTTTGAAGATTCCAGTCTAAGGCTGGACGTCTCATTGCTTTTGGTCTCTGGAGCAGGTGCTGAACGGCATTGGTGGGGTGTGTGGCAGGAAAATGCCATTCGCCTCATGTCTGAGAACCAGAAGAAAAAGAAGAAGAGGCCCAAGGTCTTGCAGTGTCCTTCGTGGGTATGTGTCAAGCGACCTGAGCAGCCCCCACTAGGCTTTGCCCTCCACAGTTTCCAGCACTTCCCAGTAACATTGCTCAGGGGAACAAGCCTTTGAACACACATGTCTTTAGGGCACACTTATCCAAGCTATAGCAGAAAGATATGTATTTTTCAAGTCAAACTGACACATTTCATGGGTGTTTGCTGGTGTGATGTCATGGAGGGAAGATTCTGCAGGAGGAAGGAGCATCTGCAAAGCAGTTAGCTTAATAAATCTGTCTTTTGCCACCATGGATTAGACCAGAGAAAACACAATGAATTGCCCTTGGACAAAACATAACTTCAAAGACATCACTTCACATGTATCGGCCATTTGCTTTACATTCATTACCTTTGTAGGTAATGAATGTACTGTAATGTAGGCCAAACAGGGTCTATTTGACCTACTCTATCCTACATTGACTCCTGATTGATCACCCTTACAGTTAGCTATACAACTATCATAGGAACTGACTAAAAATAAAAGTGGGTTCCAGAAGGGTTGAACACGCTGCCAGCAGGCAGATCTGTGTGGGGCTGGTACAGGTGGAACCACAGCCTTCCAAGGTTGTCAGCAAGGAGAACAGCTGCATTCCCTTAAGACCTTCCTGGGTCTCATCCAGGCTCAGAATGTAGGGTTGGAGGGACTACAGGCCTGAGCTGAGGGCCATTCATCTGTCCTATCTGTTGGGCTCTGCCACATCATTCTAGGACCCCCAAAATCTGGGCGGTCCAGACCTTCCAGCTATATTTGTAACTTGTACATGAATATTTTTTCTGACTGATCTGCCACCCCTTACTGTACCTTCCTGTGTTGGCCTGGGTAGTGTGATCTCTGAAACAGCTCCATCTGCTGCTTCACCTAGAGTCCCCTGAGTGATCAGCACCCTCTGACCCTTCACATGCCTCACCCCCTCCAGAGGCACCCCAGAGTAACTGTGACTAACTTGCTTTGCTGTTGTGGGCTTTGTGGGTTGTGTTGCTTCTGTCTGGCCATGGACATATCAAGTGATTTTCCACACACACAAGCCCCAGGGTCCCCAGTCAGTGTAATTATAAGTCAATCATTTCCTTCTGGCTCCTTCTGCTTCCCTTTGGACTGGTGAAAGTATTACTATGGCTCTTTCTCACCTCAGTCCAGCCTCTATGCCGTCCATTTACCTTGCCTCTTGAGAGTCTTCTGAACTGAATACTATTTAGGGGCTTCTGCTTGTTTAATTCAGTACTGTAGAGGCCTATCTGCCATCGACTCTCCTGCTTCCACAAGCGTTCCCTTGGCTGCCTCTTGTTTTTCTAAGTCTGAGTAGAGAGGCAGATGAACTCGAGAGAAACCCTCCTGCAGCACATGCAGGCATCAGACCCCTTTGAGCCTGGCTTGGAGACACCCAGGGTCCAACATGCCTGAAGGAGATAGTGATTTTAGAGTGACACTGGGGATAGGAGTAGGACAGAGGGCTCATCTTGTGTGGAGAAATGTGAAAAAATCTTTCCAAGCAGGCTCAAAGGTTCCTCCACTGTACCAAGTAGAAAAACGAAGATTGGAAATACATTCCTGAAAAAGGTAAAATACAGGATGATTATTTATGAGAGTAAGTTTTGTTGAGCGAGATTCAAGTGGGCTATTAATTCTCTCTGAAACACCCTGAAATCTCCCTTTCTGCTTCTGCTACCTAACATCCAGCAGAGTGTTCCCATTTAAGCTTCATACTCAGCTGGCTGGCAGGCCACAGAATTCAGGCCACGATAAGCCCCACCCCAGAAAGGCCTCTCCATCTGGGATATTTTAAACTTCCCTGAGTGACCTGCACATCTTCCCTGAGTGACCAGGATTATAGGCTCCCTAGTGAGGCACAGACTTCACATCTAACTGGGAGCCAGATTCATTGTCCTTTCCTGCCTCGAGGATGCCTCATGCCTCGGAGGCCTCCTGCATTTTTAATTGTGCAATTTGATTGCTGTCAGCACTTCCACAACCATTTCTCATGTTCCTTCCTTCAGCATTTTTACAGTGCAGCAGCAATTCCCTGAAAAGGATGTCAATACAGCAGCATAATGTCGCAGGAGATTGTGGGTCAGAGTCCTTGGGGAATGGGTTCAAATCCCAAGTCAGCAACTTACTAGGTGTGTGGCCTTACAATGTTATCCAACCCCTGTAATTCTAGTATTTTCAAGAATAAAATGATGATAACATTAACTACCTCTTGTCATAGTTGTGAGGATTAAATAAGATAATGAACAGATACTTTTATCCTTGATCTAAAGCAACACTGTTCAGTTATTTTGATTTTTTTTTTCATTTTATGTATTTGGTACAGGGTCTCTCTACGCAGCTCCAACTTGTAGTGATCCTCCTGTTTTCAACCTTCCTAGCACTGGGATTATAGGTGTGTGCCACCACACCTGGAATGGTTCACAGGCTCAGCACACCCCACCCTCTGGGGCTGGGCCAGCACAGCATGTGGGACCGGGAATTGAACCCTGGTCCCTGCGCTTCCAAAGCAGGAGCTTGGTCCACTGAGCTACCTCACCAGCCCTCAATTGTTACATAACGTGTGTCACTTCTGTGATTTTAAATTCTCTAGTAGCTACATTTTAAATATAGGGTTAAATTAATATTTATTGTTTGTAAACTCATCTATTGTTTGTAAACTTATATATTATCATTTCAATATGCCATCAATCAATGAAATATTTCAGGCTTCTTCTGTCATACAAAATCTTTGAACTCTGAGGTAGTTTATACTTGCAACACATTCCGCACAGACCAGGCATGTGCCAGATGCTCAGTTGGGAGAGGTTCAGGTATAAAGAAAGCATAGTAGTTGATAGAGGCAAGTTTCTTTCCATGCCTTGAAGTTTAGAAATATAAAGAAGTGAAACTGTGAAATCACTTTCAACCCAAGTGCTGAAAGGCTGTTGTAGAGTTTCCACAATCGTCTCCTTTGGCAGGCAGCCAAGGATTTGGTGCCCAGCCACACGAGCCAAGAAAATGTTCTATCTCTATGCATTCCTATCCCGACCTGAACCAAACAAGCAAGTACTGTAACTGTCCTGATTTCTCCAAACCCACTTCTCTGGTTCTAGGGGTCTTTGCTGGCCAACCCAGATCATTGCAAATGACTGAACACCTACTACAAGCTTTTCCCAGTCCTGGGAGCAGGAAGCGCCTCAGGCCCTGCTGGATGGTCACTTCAAAATCCAGTGTAATTACCGAGGAGGACCTGTGTCTATCCACCTCTCCTCCCACACACCAGCTTCTTTGCAGCTTCACACACAGGGGCAGTGAGCTGAAGCTTAGTAGGCCATCTTTTCTCTGGAAGATTAATGATGCTTCCTTTGGTAGTGGGAAAGCCCTTGGGCAGTTTTCTCTTCATGTGAAAACTTCTGCTTTGTCATGTTTAAGGCTTCTAGATGGTGTTCTCTGTTACTGGTTAACTTTATGCTAAACTCCCAGAAACACTTGATTCAGAGGAGTGGAGTTGATGATGCTAGGCCAAACATCCTCTCCAGAGATGTGCAAGGAAAGGAGCAGCTGCAAGGGAAGATTAAGCTCAGCTCTGCTGCTGTGGATCAATACATCAGTCAATCCTTATTGAGCTTCTCTGCCTACACATGCTCATTAGCCAGCATGGACCCTGGAGGAGCAGTGTGGGATCCAGAAGGAAGGGTAGGCCTCTGGCCAAAATATTTCACCCTACAAAGGTCAGTGGTCTCCCTATAGGGTCATTAGCTAATTCGTGCTAAGGTGTTAATGACTTATCAGCTTTTATTCTTTCTAATGGGATTCTAGCCAGGGGGGAGCTCTGTGATCCCATTATGGGGCCTGGATATAGACCACCTAACAGGGAAAAGGATGAAGTAGATGCTAAATGCAATTTTCCCTATCTCGCCATTTTCCCTAGGGCATGGGATGCTGAATGTTAATTAGAAGTGGGGCCGGAGGTGGGAGCAGGAGCTCTTGTAGCAGCACTGCTTTCAATCCTGCAGCTCTGCCCATCAGCAGATTTAGCCTACAGCTGGTCACATAGTCTCTGGAGAGCCTGTTCTTTCACCAGGAAAACAAGAGGGTCCACCTGATAGAGTTGGTAGATGAAGCACTTAGTAACAGCTCTTGGCTTTACAGAAAATGTCATGGTTGCTTTTGTATCTTTTGAATAAAACCAGAGATTTAGGGGGGAAAGGAATGGAGGCAGATCTTTCTTGGCCTTCAGCCATAGTAATAATTCCTGTCATTTAGGTTTCATTGGATAGCTTTTTATGATATATCACTCACAAAAAGTGATATCCTTTTGATATCATTTTTGTTCTTAGATAGACCCCTGACACTACCTCCTAGCTATCATGTTTCACAAGTTTATCAATTGAAAAATTACTTCTTTGAAATGTCAAAGGCAGCCCTTCCAGCCCAGTGTTTTGTGATTTGGTAACCAAAATGTAGAATTTTAGAGATTATGTCATGTTTCACTTCAGGCTTTACCATCTGAGAACATGTAGTGTGTCTCTGAGTCAGAGCATTGTCTGCTTTGAACCATCCTTTCATTCAGTCATCCAACAAACACTTATTTGGTTCCCTCCATGTACTGTTTATCAGGACACAACACAAAGCAGTCTCTTTCTCACTGTCATTGCATACCAGTAGGCAAAGAGAGACAAAATATTGGTTCTTTTAAAAAGAAAATTAATAAAAATAATTCCACTGCAATAAAATGTCATGAAGAAGGGCTGGCCAAATAGCTCAGTGGACTAAAATGCCTGCTTAGGCAGAGCACAGTGGCCTGGGTTCAATCCTTGGCTTGCTGTGCCGGCCTCACCCCCAGAGTACACTGAGGTAGTGATTGAGACTGGGCATGGTGGCACACACCTGTAATCCCAGCACTTGGGAGGCTCAAAACAGGAGAATCACTGTGAGTCCAATCTATTTAGTGAGACCCCCAAGACCATGTACTAAAAATATAAATAAAATGTTATGAAGAAGACAAGAGGGTGCAGTGAAGACTCATGGAGGGGTCATAGTTAAGGAATGGCTAGGAAAAAGGGTAGAATGAGCTACAAGGGCACTGGAAGACAGCTGCAGTGTCCAGAAAAAAGGAAGCTGGGAGAAGAGGGCACGCAGGAGCCCAGAGAGGGAGGCTGGGTCATGCCAAGCAGAGTTTTGTAACTCAATGCTTAAGCTTTACTTAAACTCACTGAGAAGCCATTGATAGGCTGCAGTGAGACATGTCTTTTGAGAGATTACTGTTGCCATCAAGTGGAGAAGGAACTGGGTTTGAGAAGGCATCAGTCCAATCTCAGAGCCTGTTGTGGTTTTCACCTAAATGAGAGATGATGGCGTAGCCTAGTGGAAACAACTAGATACATCTCAGGGACATTTAGGAACTAAAGGAGGCTTAACAATACTTGCTAAAGAGTGAAAGATACGCATGGAGTAATCAGATCCAATAAATGATTGAGATTGCATGCGATTATAATGATAAGGAAGGCACAAACAGAAAATAGTACAGAATCAAGCGTCCTGCTTCAGACACATGAGTGATATAGGGGAATGAAATTCCCAACCTGAAAGATACCTGGGACAAGTTTGTGTTCTCTAAAACCGAAGAATGAATTTTAGAACAATCGAGGCTAAGAGCAGAATGCATTTACTGGGAGGAATGAAAGCTTCTGTCTGAGAGAGACAAAAGGGGACAAAAGTGGGTTGCCAGGAAGTCTCCCTTTTCTAGGTATTTTTATAAGGTAAAACCACGAGGTGAGGTGGGTCTAAGGTGGAAAAAATGGGAACCCACTACGTGGGCATGAGGTGGGACAAAACTGTGATCAAGCAATAAGATCACAAGCATAATTGCTCAGGTAAAATTGATTAAATCTGAATCAAATCAGGAAGTGAGTTATGCAGCAAGGGTGCATGAATATACAACTGGGGCTTTTCCTGTAGGGATTTGGGTTAGTGACTTCTGGCTTTCTCAAAGTGGTCAAGGCCTATAAAAAGAAAAAATAGAACATCAGTCCCTGTTGCTACTACTTTAGGGAGGGATGCTTTTCTTTGATCTTTTGTCTTAAGGTCTGGCCCACAGCAGGAGGGTCTTTCCCACAGTTGCAAGGTATTCTATCTTCTACACTGGCTTCTTCTGAGGGCCTAACCCCTTCTGATTGCCTATATTTCTGTCTAGCTCAGCTGCCTACAACATTAGCTTTGAGATAGCAGTGGGGTGTGATATGTCAAACATGTGGATGTTATTGTAGGCCTAGAAATGAGCCTGGCCAGAGAGACATTTGAAGTCATAGCACAAAGACCCTTAACTGCTGAGATCAACCAGCTCTTCTCCCTCCCTCTTACCCAGCACTCCAGTGCCTTGCTCACAGGCATAGGTCAGTGCTCCTGCATTTTCTGGGCAACTACTTTGGCTGCGCTCATAGATTTCCAGGTCTAAACAGGAAGATGCAGAAAGCAATCATTCACCTAAGGACAGCCAAGAGTAGTGGTAGCAGTTCCTGCTCCTTTCTATGGATCCACACCCCCTGGTTCAGTTCTAAGCAGCACAACTCTTTCGTTGCCCTGTGCTGCTCTACAAAGTGTTTCCTTTCCCTCAAGGCTCACTGGAAGTGTTATATGGCTATTTAACCAAATGGCCTTCTCAGAAGGTACTCAGCAAACATTTTTTTTAAGTATAGGTAAAGGTCAATTTCTATCTTATTTAATTGACACTATGTCTTTTTGTGTGGATAAATGTATTTTCCATTACTCTTATGAAATAAACATATCTTAAAAATATAAAGCTTGAAAAACACAAGAAGGGCTCAAAGAGAAATTAAGGCATCTTTCACCCTAAAGACACATTCTATGGTGGGAGACCCATATTTCATGACTCTTGTGATTGAGCGGGCCCCATGAAGTATTGCTCATAATAGTAATATTTTCTAGCTTTTAAATTTCTCCAATTTTAGTAATTAAGGAAAAGATAGGCTGTTCTCCCATTCCCTATGTATTGACTCCTAAGTAGGGTTTAATATAATTTAGCTTTTATACTCCTTAAATATTTACAGAGATAAAAATTTATAAAGGATATTTTTGTGAACATGTACTTTGACCAAAATCACAATGCTGTGAAACACTTTGCATGGCATTGTAATGTTTTCCATTTAAAAATACAGAAATTATTTTCTAATGCCTACCTGTTTTCAGGCTAAGGAGAATCAAACAAAGCCATTAACATATGCCATGCCAGCAACTTTTTTTGTTTTAAACTGCACCAGGGAGCTTGAATTTGCATGCTAAAGTAAATGAAACTATTTGATTATATTTGCTGAAACAGCCCATTACTGTGCATCATTTGAGAAGAGCACAAAATTCAGCAGATATAATCAAAATAGATTGCCTCCTTCTGACTCCAAGAACACTGAGCAAAAATTATTAAAACATTGGGCATGGTGATGAATTGATTTCTTGTAAATGAAGCTGGTTAATTTTCTTGCCAATTATCTTGCTATTACTTGAGTACAATTTAAATACCATACAAGTCTCAAGTCTGCATTCTCCCTATAAATATGTTGGCATTTCCTTTAGAAAGCCCTGTCTCTATATTTATTCCTTTGTATATGATCTCAGCCCATTAGCTTTGTTTTCATTTATTTATTTATTTAGCTTCTGACATCAAAAGGATCTTTGTGGCAAGTGACTTACTCTCCAGAAAATATTCACAGCATGAGACAATTTAAGTTTTAATTTAAAAGTTTCTAATATATTTGTATTAACATACGAAGATGTGAGTTAAAGGAGAGTTTTTAATCATTTTCTATCTAAACCTTTAAGTGACAGTAAGAAATGTTCTCTGACTCCATGAAAAGCAGACAAAAATCTCCAAAATATCCAGAAGCTGGAAAAGTTAGAAAACTTGCAAGTGTAATAAGGAGCCACTTGCTAAAATGGCGGCAGCTTTCTGTGTCAATGCCTGGGTTCACCCAGGTCATCTACAAAACTGTGTCTGGATGTCCCCCAAAGCCTCATGCAGTCATGGGGGGCAGGCTTTTCAGAGGCAGCCATATCTTGATTGTGTGATTGATTCATGATCTAATGCTGAGATTATGGGTGTGAGTGCTACACCCACTTTAGGGAAGGTAGCCTGCATAAAGTAGAAGGGGCTAAAAGAGCTCTCTCTCTCTCTCTCTCTCTCTCTCTCTCTCTCTCTCTCTCTCTCTCTCTCTCTGTCTTATGCTGGCATTAACTGTTGCTCCTCTGCCATATGCAGTCTGCCTTGGAGCCAGCCAATTATGGACTGAAACCTTTACAAATGATGAGCTAAATAAACCTTTCCTTCTTTAACTTTGGGTGTCAGTTATCTTGTCCCAGCAATGAGAGAAAAGTAAGACATTCGGTTAATAAAACACAATTCAAAATATGTAGACTTTTTGTTTGCATTCAATTAGGAAAACAAGGAAACAAACTTTTCTCACATGTTTTTAAACACAAAATGTCTTATAAGTCTGTGAATTCAAGGCTGAGCCAAAAGTAACATGATGGAATGGGAATGTTATGAAAAGGGAAACTGAAAACAGACTGAAAAACCAAAGCACTATCATTAAAGAAATAATAAATGAATTAGAAAGAGCAAGGAACAGAAAGAGTAGCACTGATAATCAAATTATGAGGATAGAATAAAGCCTTGAGACAAAGTATTCATGAAAGTTTAAAACAATGTGTGAGGACTCATTGATCTCTTGGTGTACCCTGGGGAGAAATGAGGAAATGATAGACAAGAAGACAATGGGTCAGATGTCAGGTGGTGGCCCACTTGCTTGACCAGCAAAGGACCCTAAAAAGATGGCACTAGAGATGTTTATTTATACCTTTGCAAAGTTCATATCTTGTCACACAAGGTTGCCTAGTGAATAATAGCTGACAATGACCAGGTAGGATGCTTTTCTCAAGACTGAGGTAGCTTGACTGCTTCAAGTACTAAGGCTTTGTCCTGCCCTCACACATCTGACCAATTTCCAGCTGAAGCAGCTCCCAACACAATGAAGCTATCAGAAGAATGATAACTGACATAGAAGATACAGGATAACATATTTCTGAGGTAGTCTAAAATATGAAATAGTTGATACTTAAAATTATGATACAAGTAATTTTATCTAAATTAAAGACATTTTCAAAAGATTATCTGTACTTGGAAAAGACATGTGTTGCAATAAAATTTACTATAAGACTCTACACCAAGACAGAGCCTCATCCAACTCCTGAATTTTAGAGATAAAAGCAATCTCAGTAATGCGGGCAGAAAAAGCAAATAACTAACCTGCAAGGAGTTAAAGTCAGTCTTCCTTAGACTTCTCCATAGCATCTGTCAATGCAGTGAGACAATGGAACAATTCTAAGTTGAAAATAGCATAACTAATAATGTCATACCCATTATGGCAATGCAGCCCAAAGGCAGTGGACATAACAAGTGGACATTAACCCTGTGGAAGGATTAATGGAACATGCTAGTCCTCAGCCTGTCTGTAAACAAAAACAACCAGACAATGGAAATCTGCCAACTCATTTCTTTTTTTTTTAAATTTTT
>NW_004524624.1:13312413-13318379 GCF_000260255.1 Octodon degus | reverse complement strand
GCTGGCTGGCATGTGGTGCTGGAGGATCAAACCGTGGTCCCTATACTTTGCCAAGCTTGTTTCAAGTAGGTGCTTTAGACCACTGAGCCATCTCTCCAGCCCCTGCCAACTCATTTCTCATCAAACAAAAAATTCAGAAGTGGGAAAGCTGGAATTATGTGAATGTCTTGTTTCTTTGTGATTGTTTATACTGTTAGAATTGAACTCAGGACCTCATGCATGCTAAGTACATGCTCCACTACTAAGTCAAAACACCTGCCCCCTGTTTTGTTTTTCTTTCTTCTTTCTTTCTTTCTTTCTTTCTTTCTTTCTTTCTTTCTTTCTTTCTTTCTTCTTTCTTTCTTTCTTTTACAAAGACCAATGGTAAGCATTCAGTCCACTTAAATGGCAACCATTCAACATATGGAAGTTGTATTTATGTAACGAAATATAATACTAAAACTCAAACAATTTAAAAATAGTAATAAAACTGACAAATGTTGGCAGTGGAGAAAAAAGATATAATGGTGTGTGATCCTGCTATAGTCCTGTTTTTTTCACAGCAGTAAGTAAACTTAAAATGGTTTTTATTTTATTTTATTTTAGGGGAGGGTCTGCAGGGTGTTCAGGGTCTCACTATTAGACCAGACTCAGTGATTCTCCTGTTAACAGCCTCCCAAGAGCTGGAATTACAGGTGTGTGCCACCACGCCCAGTCTCAGCACACCCCAGGGGTGGGGCTGGTACAGCAGGCCTGAGGATTGAACCCCTGGGCCCTGCACCTGCTTGCAGGTGCTTTAATACACTGAGATATTAAAATGTTGAAAATTAAAATGTATAGCTTTGAAAATCTTGAGCCTAACATGAATAATTTTAATGTTTTCATAAGTGGGAAAACCCCTTTTGTAAAATATTTATTTATTTAAGGCAGTAGTGGTGGTAGTGCTGAGAATTTAATTCACAACCAAAGCCCATTTTTATTTTTATTTTGAGATAGTCTTCCTAAATCTCTAAGTTGCTTAGGCTAGGCTCAATTTTGTGATCTCTTCATCTCTGCCTACCAGCATGCTGAAATTAAGTAGTAGAATAAAACTAGGCCCAGCAGACCCTTCCTTTAATTTTCTACTGAAAATATATACTTTAGCAATAATAGTATCCAGCTATGGCCTAAGTACCTTTCCCTGAGGGATACAGGAAGCAAGTGATGTGTTTACCCACTTGGTATGATGACTGGCGAGGTGTGTGCACATGTGCAAAAGAGGCAAAATGGTATTTTTATCACATTATGCTCCAGCTCACTGGTTTTATATATTTTTACCTGAGCATCACAGGGGTTTTCTATAGACCCACACTACTCCAAGCTTTGTTTAAAAACAAGATTTCTTTTGATGTTTCTGGTAGATGTAACCCAACTCAGTACAGTGGCACATGAAAACCAGATTTGCAAGTTTTGGAGGAGGTAAAAAGAGAACACCAGGTTACTCATGCATGGGCAGTGAAGATAACAGATTATGGTAAATTATATGCTTTCATAACAGGAGTGTGTGTGAGCGTATGATTATGATAATGATGACTTTGACATTGGCCATCAGCAGTAAGTTCCTGTGGCAGTAAAATGGAGCAAGAATCAAGTGATACAGACACAGGTCATGTAGACATCCATGATTTGACAAAGAAAACAAGAATGTTAGTATATATGTGACTGGTTGAAATGTTGCAAAATGACCACACAATCAAATGTAATAATCTAATGTTAGAGATAGTTTTGAAAATATAATGACTGTATTGATAAAAATGAAATGTATTGGACAGAGTGACTACACTGGTAATCAATGCTGCAAATTATAATAGATGAAATGTTACAAGAAGATGTGAAATACACAAAGGCTGGAATGCAAATAAAATGTGCTGTGTGCACCAATAGTCACATTCAAAATGTATTTACACCTCACAAGCCAAACTGAAAGCTTTTATAGGTATTTAGCAGGGATTTCTCATGGTGATCACAAGCATATAAAAGAGACAAGAAAACAAAATCAGTCAAAATAGAGTGTAAAAAGTTATGACCTTGTAAATGGGAAGATTTATCATGCTTTTTTTTTCTTTTGAAAGTTTATCATGCTTTCAATTTAGACATTTGTCCTAGAACTCACCATCAAGTCTTTATTCACATAGCAATAAACTGAATGATAGTATAAACAGAATTGCTGTTCCCATATCCCAAACTAATTAGAATGTGATGCTCAACAACTGCTGTACTAGTTTCCACTTGATGTTACAATTCATAACAGACCACAAACTGACCAGCATAGAACTATACTTAGGAACAAAGCAGAAATTCTAACCGATGTGTTGTAATTTCAAAACAGAGATTGTACAGTTCAATCTTTGAATTTCAGAAAGATATAACATTAGCTTCTTATATGGCAAAGAAAAACAAGCTGATAGTGTTAATGTCAACATTTTACCCTGATGGAGAAATATTGATAGGAAAACCTCAACAAAATAGAAGCATGAGAAGGGAACTTTCTTGAAAAAAAATCAAAAACAAAAAACTAAAGTGGGGTAGATGTTAATTAATTATGCAGCAACTATGTCAGTTGAAATGCAAAGTATTCTCCAGGCAGCACACAGGCCTGGTGTGTGAGTGGGACTGCCCGGGGCCCACAACACCTTCACTCCACCCAGCATGTAGGCCTGGCAGAAGAGTGGGGCTGTCCAGAGCCCTCTGGATCCTCACACCAGCCAGGGCCCAGGCCAGGTGTGTGAATGGACCTTCTTCCATCAGTCAGGCCCAGTGTGAAACCCTGTAGCAGAAATCCCTGCAGAGAGGCTAGAGGCATGACCCACCCAGCTGATCCAGTAGGAGAACATCTTGCCCAAATGGCACAGTGGGTTCACTTCCAAGGCTTGCAGGAGGAAGAAGTGGAGCACAGCAGCCAGACCCAAACAACACCCACCTGCAAGAGTTTGAACTTGGTAAATCCAGATCTGGTTCTCAGGTAGTAATTCTACCAAAGCTCTACACCAAAGGTCAGAAAACAGTGCCATACAAAATGACAAAGAGAAGGATAAAAATGCATTCTCAGGCCATAAGCCCACCCAGAATAAATGCAGAAGACAATAACATAGAACAATTGAAAATCACACACTTAAAATCTCTGAAATAATAGCATCTGAAGTAAAGAAACAACTGCAGAAAGATATAGAGGAAATCAGTTCAAAAATAATTTCTGAAGTAAAAAAAGAAATGATAACTATAATGAAAGAAGTACTAAGTACTTCTAAAGAAGACACTGATAAAAAATAATAGAAAATAGAAAAATGATAGATGGATTAAAACAGCTGCAAGCAGGAGCCAGGGGCCAGGGGTTCTATCCCCAGGCCTGCGTGCCAGCCCCATCCCTGGGGCATGCTGAGATGGTGATTGAGACAGCACATGGTGGCACATGCCTGTAATCCCAGCTCTTGAGAGGCTGTAAACAGGCAGATCACAAGTCCCATTTAGTAGTGAGACCCTGAACACCCTGTACACCCTTCCCTAAAATGAAGAAGAAGAAGGAGAAGAAGAAGAAGAAGAAGAAGAAGAAGAAGAAGAAGAAGAAGAAGAAGAAGAAGAAGAAGAAAGAAAAGGAAGGAAGGAAGAAGGAAAGAAAGAAAGAAAGAAAGAGAGAGAGAGAGAGAGAGAGAAAGAAAGAAAGAAAGAAAGAAAGAAAGAAAGAAAGAAAGAAAGAAAGAAAGGATGGAATCCTTGAATAAGCAATATAAGAAAGGAATAGAATGCATGAAGCAGATTCAAAGTGATATACAGGAAATTAAAATCTCAATCACAAGCTGGCAAAACTGTTTGAATGGAAGTGAAAATAGACTTTAAGACCTTGAAGACACCATTGCAGCTAGTGAAAAGGTAAGAAAAGATCTATTAAAAGCAACTAGGATGTAGGAAAAAATAATTCAACATCTGCAAGATGATGCAGAGGTGAACAACGTGAGGCTAATAGGCATCAATGAGAAAGAAGGAGTCAATGCAAATGATTTTTAAAATATGGACAGACATAATAACAGAAAATTTCTCAAATATGGGGAAACAATCTGACATTCAGGTAACCAAAGCATAAAGAACTCCAAATAACATCAACTCAATTAAGACCACACCCAGACATGTAATAATCAAGATCACAGAAATTCAGCACAGGAACAGTATACTAAAAGCCTCTAGGGAAAGAAACAGATCATATTTAAAGGAAAAGCCATCAGAATAACGGCAGATTTTTCTTCACAAACTATCAAGTCAAGAAGAGCATGGAGCAAAGAACTTCAAGTCTTGCAAGAAAACAATTTCCAATCCAGACTGATATATCCTACAAAATGCTCTTTTAAGTTTAATGGAGAAGTGAAATACTTCCTTGATAAAGAACAACTAAAGAAGTTCATAACAACAAAGCTAACCCTACACAGACCATGAGAAGATATTCTACAGAGGGATCAAAATGACTACAATTCCATGAATGAGCACAGATAGAACCCACCAAGTGGGGCAAACAATTAAACACAGGAGAAAAAGAGGTATATGACAGCAGTCTTTCAATTATCCTTTTGTATACAGCAGCTAAATATTTCCATTAGCATACTCTATACAAATGGACTTCTCCTGCACCTTATTGGTCATGATTCTGTCTAGGTCAATAGGGTGGATATCAAGGAAATAGCAGAATCTCAGTCCCACAGGTGACACTTGGCCACCAGTAAACATCATGGACTTTGTCCACGTCCACCACATACTAGAACTTTGTGCAATATCCTATCCCCAAACTGTTAGCAGTGCTGGTCATATATTTGGCATTCCAGCATTTTTGTTATGGATTATTCTTAGGAATTCTTTACTGTCATGAAAACTTTTTCTTAGTTGATATTTTTGTATATATTAACCTAATCAAATACTGTATGAGTACTCTGAATTGATCTCAGATTCATACATATGATACACTACATTCTGGCCTCTTAGTTGGACTCACAATTTAATTTTAATTTTTGAATATTACTTTGAAATATTTACTTTAATTTTTAATTAATTAATATTTAGTTTTATGAATATTGTTTGATTTTAATTTTTGTTTTATACTGTTTGTTTGACTTACAATCTACTTATAAGACATGGTATGATATTTTCTCCTAGTATTAGAAACTTTAAAAAGTATATCTCCATTGACTTTATATTCTTCCTTGTCTTTTACACACACACACACACACACACACACACACACACACAAAAAAATATGTATATAACCTGACATAAGATTGACACTGTTTTGTGGAAATCTTCAATGACCTTTTAAATGGGTTTATCTAATATAATTATATTTTACATAGTCCTGCATAACTACCACTTTAAGAGCTGTTTATTCTTTATCCAGGACCATATAACAACTTGCCTTCTGGATTATGGTCTTTGTTATGCTCTATATGCTATGTCTTGAGATATTAGAATATTTCAACTTTGTTTTACTGGAAAATATTTTACTTTTAGTTCTCAAAGATAAAGGGACAGATTAATTATTTTTATAGAACTTTTAGTAGATAAACCTAATTTCTTACCCACTTGCTCTTTTTTTTTTCTAATGTGGAATAAGATGCTACTTAATTTTGTTCTTCCACAGCTAATAATTTTTTTCTATGTATATTCTTTAATGATTTTTTTATACTTAGTTTTGGACAATTTCATTTTTGTGTGTCTTGGGATGATTTTATTCATATTTCTTGAGCAAAGGTTCATTTTACTTGCAAATGTGGTGCCATAAAACAAAATCAGAAATTTTAAATCTTTAAATTTTTATTGCCAACCCCCTTGTATTTTGAGAATCCTAATTTTTAATTTTTTTTATTTTCGTATTTTTTGGTAGGACAGTTTCAATAATTAACACATTGCATACATTCTTCCTAGTGGTTAATTGCTGTACAAGATGCAGATATGATATCCTATTTACAAAC
>NW_004524624.1:13289845-13311593 GCF_000260255.1 Octodon degus | reverse complement strand
CGGTCCCTGTGCTTTGCTAAGCTTGTTCTAAGTAGGTGCTTTAGACCACTGAGCCATCTCACCAGCCCTAGTTTCTTGATTTTGGCACAGAGATAATTATTATATGACTGATCTGTAAACTATTCTTCATGTTTATTTTAGATAATTTTCATTGTTATACTCCTTTAAGTTTGTAAATAAATTTTTACAATATGAAATCTATTATTAACTTCATGTACTCATTTCAGAAATATTTTTCTGAAATTCACTCTCTACATCTTATATCTTTCACATTTCAATATTTGTCTACAACTTTTAATTTGCTATAAATTATTATTGATTTTCAATAAAGTTAATAATGAATACAAAGAGCTAGCTGAATACCCAGCAGATTAAAGTGCCTGCAAGCAGGTGCAGGGGCCAAGTTCGATCCCTGGGCCTGCTGTTCCAGCCCCACCACCAGGGTGCACTGAAACAGCAATTGAGACTAGGCATGATGACATGCACCTGTAATCTCAGCATTTGGGAGGCTGTTAACAAGAGAATCACTATGAGTCCTATCTAGAAGTGAGACCCAGAACACCAAAATACAAAAATAATAACAATAATAACAGCAATGATAATAAGTACAAAGAAAGGAAATACAAAGTATTGGCCATTGTTTGTGTTTTACTTAGTCCTAAATATGTGTGTCATAAGTAATTTGATGGTTTACAAAAAAAAGTTCAAAATATCAGAGACCTGTTTCAGAGGATTGGGACTTGAACTCATAAAAGTTCGTTTGCAGCTGAAAAAAACACAACATGCTTCTGCCAAGGGATCTGCACAAAAATCTGTGGAGCACACTGGTGACCTGACAGTGGAACAGGCAGGTGCAGCACCACAAACTCACTACAACCTCAGGAAAACAAAAAATATGCCAACAGAGCCCCTACAAAAAAGGACAGGAACACAAAATATACATGCTATCAGTATAATGATACTTGTGTATGGAATATGCTGTTGTCAGGTGTGAAGACAGCCTCGGTTATGAAAGTTAAAGATTATTTCTGCGATAGACTTTTGTTTGTTTTTCCACTGTAGATCAATGTGTGCATTGAACATGCTGTTGTCATGTATGAAGCCTGCCTTGGGTGTGACAATTGAAGGGAAGCTTGTTTTTGTTAAAGACTTTTTAGTGTTTCTGTTTTAATGTTTAAATCTTTAATTCATTTTTACTTTTAGTTTAATGCATGGTGATAGACCTGCGCCAAGATTTTGGTTTTGGCGTGTAGAGAGTCAGGTTTCCCAGCACCACTTGTTAAAGAGGCTATCTTTCTTCCAGTAGGCATGTTTGGCCCCTTTGTTGAAGATGGCCAAGTGTGTTTGTTGTTCCATCTGCATCTTCTAATCTATTCCATTGATCCTGCATCTTCTAATCTATTCCATTGATCCACAGGTCTTTTTTTTATTTTCAATACTATGCTGACTTTATCACAGTAGATTTGTAGTATAATTTCAAGTCTGAGATTGTAATGCTTCCTGCCTTGCCTTTGTTGCCCATGATTGTTCATCTTTGCATCTTCTTGCAGATGTTGAATTATTTTTTCCTGCATTCGAGTTCTTTTTAAGCGATCTTTTTTTTTTTTTTTTTTTTTTTTTTTAGCGGAACCAGGGATTGAACTCAGGCCCTTGTGCTTGCTGGGGAAGCACTTATTCCACTGAGCCATCTCCCCAGCCCCATTTTTTTTTAAGCAATCTTTTCTTACCTTTTCACTAGCTGCAATAGTGTCTTCAAGTTCTGAAAGTCTATTTTCACTTTCATTTAAATAGTTTTGCCAGTTTGTGATTGAGATTTTAATTTCCTGAATAGCACTTTGAATCTGTTTCATGCATTCTGTTTCTTTCCTATATTGCTCATTCAAGGATTCCATCATTTTTATATTCTCCTTTATTTTCATATCAGTGTCTTCCTTAGAAGCACTTAGTACTTTTTTTGTTATAGCTAACATTTCTTTTTTTTAATTCACAAATTATTTCTGATCTTATTTCTTCTATAACTTTCTGCAGTTGTTTCTTTATGTTAGATGCTATTATTTCAGAGATTTCAGGTGTGTACTTTCCAATTTCTTCTATCCTGGTGTCTCCTGCATTTGTTGTGGGAGGGCACAGGGCCTGAGAATGCATTTTTCTCCTTCTCTTTGTCATTTTACATAGCACTGTCTGCTGATCTTTAGTGTAGAGCTTTGGAAGAGATTACCTTAGTGCCACATCTGGGTCTACCAATTTCAAACTCTTCCAGGTGGAAGTTGCTTGGGTCTGGCTGCTGTGCTCCATTTTTTCCTGCTGCAGCCCTTGGAAACAAATTCATTGTGTCACTTTTGACAAGATGTTCTCCTACTGGATCAGCTGGGTGAGTCTTGCCTCTAGCCTCTCTGTAGGGAGTTCTGCTGGGTTTCATACTGGCCCACCATGCCTGGGCATTGGCTGGAATGAGGATCCAGAGGACTGACAGGTGGTCTCACTCACACAGTGGGCCTGGGTGCTGGCTAGAGTGATGGTCCAGAGGGCCCCAGGTGGTCCCATTCCTATTTGAAGTTTTATATGCTTTGGTTATAGAACCAAAATGAATGTCAGGTTGTTTCCCCATATTTAGGAAGATTTCTGCTATTACTTCTGCCCATATTCTTTTTATATCTTTTTTTTTGGTGGGGTGTGGAATCAGGGATTAAATTCAGGCCCTTGTGCTTGTCAAGGAAGTGCTTTTTCTACTGAGCCATCTCCCCAGCCCCTTTTTATATCATTTGTATTGACTCCTTATTTCTCATTGATGTCTATTACTCTTACGTTGTTCATGTTTGCATTGTCTTGCAGATGTTGAATTATTTTTCCTGCATCCTAGTTGTTTGTGAGAGATCTTTTCTTACCTTTTTTTTTTTTTTTTTTGTGGAACCAGGGATTGAACTCAGGCCCTTGCACTTGCCAGTGAAGTGCTTATTCCACTGAGCCATCTCCCTGGCCCCTTCTTACCTTTTTTCTAGCTGCAGTAGTGTCTTCAAGGTCTGAACCTCTATCCACTTTCATTCAAATGACTTTGCCAGCTTGTGATTGAGATTTTAATTTCCTGTATATAACTTTGAATCTGCCTCATGCATTCTATTTCTTTCCTATATTGCTCATTCAAGGATTCCAGCATTTTTATGTTCTTTAATTTCTTCAGTGTCTTCTTTAGAAGCACTTTAAACTTCTTTCATTATAGTTATCATTTCTTTTTTTACTTCAGAAATTATTTCTGATCTTATTCCTTCTATACCTTTGTGCAGTTGTTTGTTTACTTCAGATGCTATTATTTCAGACATTTCAAGTGTGTGCTTTCTAATTTCATCTATGCTGGTGTCTTCTGCATTTTTTTCTGGGCAGGTTCAGGGCCTAAGGATGCATTTTGCTACTTCTCTTTGTCATTTTATATAGCACTGTCTGCTGACCTTTGGTATAGAACTTTGGTGCAGTTATTACCTTAGCATGTACTGGTATTATTACCCAGAAGAGATTATGTGGCTAAGGCTTTTACAGTTTTGTATTTACAGAAGTATAATTATCAACACTAATAATGGGTAGTAAGATTTAAAAGTTGACAAACTTTTGTATCTAATGGTTTTGCCTTTTAGACCCTAAGAACAAACATAAAGACTGTATAGCTAAGCAGATATTAGATTGGGAATTTGTAGTTAAATTAGTTCCCCTGAATTCTGTCTGATCACCTCCTCTTTTGTACCTGTAGTCTTCCAAGTATACTAGTTCACCCTGGTTACCTGTTGCCCCCTCTCTCAATCAAGAGAGAAAGAAAAAGGATGCTCTTATAGATCTGGGTGTAGCAAAGTGTCTCAGCTTACTGAGTCTGGATCTACCAAGTTAGAAGTCATTCAGGTAGGCCTGGCTTGGGTCTGACTGCTGTGCTTTGCTTTTCCCTGCTGCAGCCCATGGAAGTGGACCCTCTGTGCCCTTCTGGCAATATATTCTGCTCCTGGATTAGTTAGATGGATCTCACCCCTTGCATCTCTGCAGGGAGTTCTGCTGCAAGGTTCCACACCAGGTCTGTCTGATGCAGGAGGTTCCAGCGAGTATGTGGAAGGTCACACACACACACACACACACACACACACACACCCCGGGTCTGGGTACTGGCTGGAGTAGAATCCAGTGGGTACATAAGGTCCCACACATCCTGGGCCTGGGCACTGACTTGAGTAGATTCTGGTGGGTGTTTGCTATAGAGTTTTATTGGTATTTTCATTGTAGACCATATATGTATTTGTTTATAATGTTCTTTTAGATTTTGTAGGCATGCACACAGATGATGTGAAAATGTTGATGTCTATGCTAAATTTACCTATATATAGATTTTATCATTTATCTTATTGATATTTTATGTTCCTGTTACTATATATTATAATAGAACCTCCTGCCAAAAGAGCAAGGCCACTGAGATGTCAAGTATGTCCTATAAAAAGGCCATAAAAGCAAAATACTTGTCTGTCAGGTAAGCAATATGTTTGGATGGTACATGCTGTTGTCATGTGTGCAGATTGCTTTAGGTGTGATAACTGAGGTAAATGTTATTTATTTTTGTAAAGTGGCATTGGTGTTTTCATTGTAGTTTATATAAAAATATACTTGTGTTGTTCTTTTTGATTTTTGTATCTAAAAGACAGTTGATGTTGAAAATTCTGATGCTTTTTATAACATTCAATAAATATCAAAAATTCAATACTTTACTTTTGTGCTGCTTTTCTTGTCAAATACTCATTGTTTCATATAACAAAACTCATAAAATTAAATTAATAATTCATAAATATAAATATTCTAAGGAATAAATGCAGGTCTGACAGACCCCTTTTTTATCTTTATGACAAAATTAGTGTGATGCTCCGCAGGCATGCGCCACCACTTCTGGTTTATAAAACAATATCTCTTGAGATGCAAAAAAAGATATATTTGAAGCTTAATATCTCCTTCAGTATTCTATATGCTCAAAATATAAATTTTTCATTTCAAAAATCGTACTCATATTAGAAAAATAATAAACACTTTTAAAAATTAGATGCAAATATACTAGGATATTAACATGGTTCATTTTAACCAATAGAAATAGATAGCATAATTTATCTTTGCTTTTTTAATTTCTAAAAGTAGAAAAGTAAATAATTACAGCAAGAGTTGGTGCTGAAACTAGGGTTATAAAATAAGGACTGTTTCTCAGACTTAGTCCTAGTATATCTTCAGCAGCTAGACTTGTGTAGCTATTTGTATACATTATGCCTCTATTATGAAACTATATTTGTATAAATGTTTGACCACTGGAAAATGAACAATAAAAGTAGCCGCTTCTGTTTCTCATCTCTTGTGTGTTCCTCTATCTCTCCTCCAGTTCTGATTCTCTTTTGTTCTTCCCTTGTTGGCTGGATGGAGAAGAATAGGAAAAGGCACACTGCAAAGGTGCATGTTGGTAATCTGAGAACTCTGAAAGGATGAAGCAGGAGGACACATATTTGAGCCCAGCCTGAACAACTTAGTCGCTTAGTTAGGCCACATCTTAAAAGAGATGGAGGGAAAAGGCCAGCCTGATAGCTCATCAGACTAAAGTTCCTGCTTAGGCACAGTGCAGTGCCAGGTTCAATTCCCAGTGTGCCATGCTGGCCCGACCTGCAGGGCGCACTGAGGTGGCAATTGAGACTGGGTGTGATGGTGCACACCTGTAATCCCAGCACTTGGGAGGCTGAAAACAGAATTACTACAAGTCTGATCTAGTCAGAACCTTAGACCCTGCCTTGAATACAGAAAAGAAAAAAAAAAGAGAGAGAGAGATGGAGGAAGCAGAAAGGAGAGGAAAAAAATGAAAAAAGGAATTAAGATGCATTATGTTCATGTACTAACTCCCTGTGAGGAATTTAAACATTGTACTATGAGCATGTATTCATACATACATGCATGCATACATACATACATACATACATATATACACTCAGGTCTGGGAATATGGTTTAGTCCACGGCTCCTGGGTTCAATCTCTATTATCACCAAAAAGAAAAAATTCTATGTCCTACTCCCTCACTCAGCACCTCAACGTGGCAATTTCTCCTGCAGCCTCAAATGCCTGGGGAAAGGACTTGAAGACTCTACAATGACTCTTGTGCTGGGATTGAGGAATATGGAAATGAACTGGCCCTGGACTGTGGGCAGGGAAGAAGAACAGGCTCATGACTGGACCAGGAGCAGCCAGGGCTGTGAGGTCCAGCAAAACAAGCATGCTGATTATTGTTCGTTAATCCTTACATTTGCTATTCTTTTGAACAGATTGAGGTGTGGACATCAGAGAAAAGAAGAATTAATTTGGAGGAAGCAAAGCTGCTGAGTGATAGATGTCTCTTTTAGTCAAGAATCTGCATGGTTCAGTGCTCCACACCTTGGCCTGCCTTGCTGCTCCCAATAGCCTTGAGAACTAAGTGGAACAGGCACCTGTGTGGGCTCCTTGTCACAGAGGCTCAGTGCAGTAGGAATTCCTCTTCCCTCACTAGGTGAGTGCTTGTTTAGTTAAGGATTCTGAACTACTCTCTTCACCTACAGGTGAAGATTATTCTGGTATCTCAGTCTTTCAAATATAAAGGCATCAGCCCCAAACTCAGTTAGCAAACAAATAAAAAACAAAGAACCTGAACAAACGTGGCAAAAGATTTAAAAGAATCCTCCAAATTTCCCAATCCCATCAAAGTTGTTGTCTTAGTCACTTTTCTTACCACTAGGACACAGTAGTTGACACCTACATTTTAAAAGAGAAGAAATTTATTAGCCTCACATTTCAGTCTATGGCAGGCTGGCTCCAAAGAAGCCACACAGCATAAGGACATGATGGAAGAAAAACTGATCATGTCATGGTGGTCAGGAAGCAGAGTGGAGGGAACTGGGATGGAAGATGATCTCTTACAGGTCAGACCCCCAGAGACCCAGCTCTTCCAACCCCACCTCCTAACAGTGAGTCATGTATTTTATTTATTTATTTATTTATTTACTTACTTACTTATTTATTTATTTATTTTTCATTTTATGTATTCAGTACAGGGTCTCACTACAGAGCTCAGACTCCTGTTTTCAGCCTTCCTAGCACTGGGATTACAGGTGTGCACCACCATGCCTAGACTCAGTGGCCTGCTCAGAGCACCCTGGGGGCTGAGCCAGCATGATATGTAGGACCAGGGATCAAACCCTGGTCCCTGCACTTACCAAAGCAGGTGCTTAGTCTGCTGAGCTATCTTGCCAGCCCTCAGCAAGTCATCTATAATACATCCTTAAGCCAATCATCTTCCAAATACATGAGACTTAGGGAGCCATTTTAGATCTAAATCATATCAGTAGTGCAGACTCTTACTGCTACTTAGTTGCTACCACTTTCTCGATGGATACCCCAGAGCACTCCACATACAGACACATGCACTGATTACATTCCTGACAGCTCAAGTGAAATAGGACATGGGGAGAAGGCATGTGTCTCCCGTGAACTTACTCATGAGCACTTCATTCCTAAATCCTTTCATTTTCATATGTGTACATATTTGTAGATATGCTTGAAGCCATGTAGGGCTAACTGGTAGGTATCATGCTGTTACCTTCATGTTTCAAGAAAAGAATAAAGTGTGTAGGAAATATTGATGAACTTTGTTATTTTTTAGCTCCTGGGGAGACTGTAGTTATGTTAGTCTTTCCAAGTATCCCCTTTACACTGTTTTGGTTTTTTTGGCGGATCCAGGGATTGAACTCAGGCCCTTGTGCTTGCCAGGGAAGTGCTTATTCCACTGAGCTATTCCTCTGGCCGCCCCCCTTTACACTGGATTCCAACAGCTGCTTTCTTCATTCACCTGCATTAATGTAATCTATAGTAGTGTTAAGCAGAATTATTATTGCATTAATATCTCACATGTCTTGAGTACTTACTGGTGCTGTGCTATGTGTCTTCTTAGTATTTCCTCATTTAATAGAATTCCTGTTGAATATCTTAGATGATGAAGCTGATAATCAGAGAGGTTAAGGCACACACTCCTGATGTGGCTCTTACACCTGGAGAATCAGATGCAAGCCTTAGTCCAGTTGATTCTGGAGCCATAGGCTCTAGCCCTAGACTGGTATTTACCTATTTCTTCTAGTTATCCTCCCAAGTGAAGAGCACCATCACCTGTTCATACCTGCGTAGCTCCTTGAGAGCAGGTATGGAAGACCTTTATGCTTCTCAAGAAGCAAACCATCATCATGGTTGCTGCAATGATTAAATGAGAGACTACTTAAAACATGATTAGTTTAAGGGCTTTTGTGTTTCAGAGACTTAAAAATTTAGCAATTATTCATATTAAGCCAAAATAGAGCCTTTCTCTCTACCTCCATCAGCAATTTGTTGAGGGTACAGTTAGCAGAATTTTAAAAATTTCAAAACTGTTGGCTAAAATGGATTCATCACATTTTAGGTCACCTGTCTCTCTAGAAGCACGTGTAAATATCTACTCTAAGATAACAATGGCTGCAAAACTAAGTGATCTACTATTATTTAATAAAGCACATAGTATTTATAAAACATTTGGAAACATAAAAACTAGTATAAATCTGAGCCCCTGCCCTCCCAGACATTTCATGTCTTATTATACAACAACGGAATGTTAGGTAATGACACTGACAACAAGAAGACAAAAGTCAGTCCAACATAGAAGAATGTCAAAATCAGTATCTGGCAGTCCCACTGGTAGGAGTACAAATGTCACTTTTAGCTCAAAGTAAGGTCTTGTGACCCAGAAAATACAGAAAGGTAGAGAAGGAAAAAGAAATTTAAGAAAAAGGTGAAGACAGTGAGAAAGAAAACAAGGGTATCTCATAGTGAAGATTCAAGAAAGGGAAGAGAAAAACCTGGAGGGGCAGTTTGCATACAAGGCTATCATGGGGGCTGCATGAGCTCTGGGGGACAGGAGCACACAGAAAGGCTCTCCTACAGCTTTACTGTTTACTCAAGGACCCAGCCAAAGAGTAGGAAAACCAAAGTTCTATCAAAAAGGGAAATCCTGGAAATCCCTCTCTTTGGGGCATTTCAGCCGTACTTTCCCCTGGAGGAGCTTTAGGGTGATGACAGGACTACCTACCACCCTAAATCCACTCAATCTGGAACTCATTCCAAGAAGATAAGAGACAAATAATGAAAATGAAATATCTACTTATAAGGCCGGTTAGAAATAGGATTTGATCTATGGCCAAATTGGGTAGCAAATTCTTTTCTACACATGAAATACAAATTAAATTTATTGGCCCAAATTAGGGAGAAATTGGTTCAATCATAAGCCCCTCCAATCCCTCTACAGCCCACCTTCCTATTCAGGTCAAGTTGCTGCACATTGTTAAGAATGAACCACAAAGATGACTCGTGCAAGTGATTTAGAAAATATAACAAAGCATTCTCAGGGTTCTTGTCCTCTTCCCAACACCAGCAGTCAGATATAGAACCAGAGCAAAGAGATGTTTCCCATTTTCCTCCCAATACTGGCCCTTCCTGGGCAGTGAAAGTGAAAGTGCAAGAGGATAGGAAAAGTTTTATGAGTCTCTCTCTCTCTCTCTCTCTCTCTCTCTCTCTCTCTCTCTCTCTCTCAGCTTTAGTACAATAAATGAAATGCCTTCCTGTGATAAAATGTAATTATTGTATTTTATACAGTTTGGGGAAATTATGATTTATGTGAATACTAGCCTTTGAAGTCTAGTATTTAAATTGAATCAAATTTAGATATTCTTTCCAGGACCAATGAGATAGCTCAAAAAATTAAAGCACCTGCTTAGGCAGATAGCAGGGACCAGGTGTGTCATGCTGGCTTCACTCCTGGGGCAGGTTGAGACGGCAATTAAAACTGGGCATGGTGGCATGTGCCTGTAATCCCAGTGCCTGGGAGGCTGAAAACAGGAGGATCACTACAAGTCTGATCTGTGTAGTGAGACCTTGTAGACCCTGTATGAAATACATAAAATAAATAAATAAATAAATATCCTTTCCAGAGCCAGGGAGATAGCTTAGTGGCACAGCACCTGCCTGGCAAGCGGAAGGTTCTGAGTTTGATTATCAGTATGTATATCTATCTATATCTATCTATATCTATATCTATATCTATATCTATATCTATATCTATATCTATATCTATATCTATATCTATATCTACATCATCTATATCTACATCATCTTATCTATATCTCTCCTTTCCAAAAAGCTAAAAAGGTGCAAATATATTTGTTTTTTGTTTACATTTTGCAAGAAAGTCCTAAAAAATGGCTATTTGCAAAAGTTTGTGCATTTCTCTTTTCTTTTTCCTTCCTTGAACCAACCCAGCTTAAAACTGCATTTCATTAATCATCTAAGTTAACTGCAAGGAAGAAGCACAGCTGGCCTAACAGAGAGTCTATGGAAGCTACCACCAAAAGTGTCACAGAAGCAGGTCCGTGTAAAGCCTTTGGAGCTCAAAATTTGCCACAGATTGTGTCTGATGTTCCACAAGGACCTACAGGATTTAATGTTTGCCTCGCTGGATTTTGGATTTGCTTTGGTTGGTCCCAGTGCTTGGTATGCTGATGTGTATACCTTTGGGAATGGTAATGTTTGTCTTGTACCTCTGAATGTTGGAAGTGTTTAACTTTTCATTTGTACAGGGACTTATAGCTAAGAGTTTGTCTTAGACCTTGAAGGAGACTTGGGACTTGGAATCTTTAGCAATGCTGAAACTGTTGGAACGTTGGCAACTCAGAGATAGACTAAAATGGCTCTTGCACAAAGGGATGTACATGAGACTTTGGGGGTTCAGGGGCAGAATGTTATGTTTTGTGCCTATTGTCCCCTTAAAGCCTCATGCAGTCATGGGGTGGGGATTTCTAGAGTTTGAGATTAACTCATGCTCCACTGGGACTATGGGTTTTAGTACTGCTGGGATTGGTGTGAGTACTACACCCACCCTGGGTCATAACCTGAGTGCAACTTAAGGGAGACAGACTTCCTCTCTGTTGCCATTGTTGCTGCTACTCCTCCATTTTTCTCTCTGCTCTTTGCTGCCACCATGAAATGTTGCTCTTGTTATGTGCCGCTCTGCCTTGGAGACAGCCAAATACGGACTACAACCCCCAGTAACTGTGAACTAAATAAACCTTTCCTTCCTTCACTTTGTGTGTTGGAATTTGTACTAGCAATGAGAAAAGAGTAACTGAGACACCAACCAATTACAAACTTTGAAAAGTGACCATTATCCAACTGGCTTGGATTTCTGAGCATCCTGATAGTAGTCCAACATCATTATTGACATTTAAACAATGTAAAAATATAAGTATGAGCTGTCCACACCTGACACACACATATCAGGAGCAAGCCAATTTCAGATTAGATACTTTTCTTGAATCAAAAAGCTCTGTTCTTTTTCCCAGCTCTCTGTATTGTTGTTATAGACACTATCACCCTAAGCCAAACATCTCTAGTCACAATTCCACTCTAACTTTCAAGCACAGAACACATCTCTGAGCTCAGAGAGATGGCCACAGTTAGACAACATTTTGAAACAAAGCACAGGCTTTACCAAGGTCAAGATGATGGTCTATGTATCTTTTTGATTACTTGTTGGGCTCAAGTATCTTTAGTTCTGAGGTGCTTGTGTTATTGGTGACCCACACTAGTGATATATTAGGGGCTTAAGAGCTTAGACAGTTTAGAGGAAAATGGATCAAACTTTCCCTAAAATGGAAGAAGCATAATAGATCCAGTCCTTAAAGCTATATTGTCAAGACAGAGCCCTGAGGAACAGAGAGGTGGGAAATGTATTGGTTCTAAAGCACTGGCACATAAGAGGAAGTGGCAGTCTCCTTTTTCAACCTCTGCAAGCCAAAGCAAGGATTCTTCCCAAACTGTCATCATTAATCTTTCCTGTAAACTTACAAGAAGCACAGATTCCTGGGTCTCATTTCACATGCACTGAATCAGGAAATTTCAGGATGGGGCCCAGAGTATGTGTTTTAAGGAGTTCTCCAAGTGGTGGAAACACTCACTAAAGTTTGAGAAATGTTGCTTAAAGTATCATCCAATTGTCCTCATCTTTTCTTCAAGCTTTAGCTGACCAAATCACAGTTCTCTTCCCTATCTCAAATTAGGTACTGTCTATTCTTTGGATAGCCCTTGAATCCACAGGTGATAAGTGCTATAAAAGTTAATATTCAGTGTGCAAGGTACCAATAGCACATATCTATTTCCCTCTTTGAGTCCTCTATAGAAAAAGTCAGTCTTTAATAACACCAAACTCTACTCACACCACAGTTTCTGGAGAGCTCTTAGAAAGAAAAACAAATTTATATTAGTTTAGACCTATTATAATGAGGTCTTTTAAAAAGTTAAATATCCACTATGTGATTTCAACCTAGATACCAGTTCAACAAATGACCTTAGTTGTAGCACCTCTGCCACCATGACACAACTAGTTAAGTTGCAAAAATTTTAGAAATTCATTTATCCTTCCAAATATTTTCTATTTGAGAATCTGACCAGTTAAGACTGTTTTACTTATTTTCATTTCCTTTCTTCTACCTTTCTCTCCTCTTTTTTTTTTTTTTTTAAATAGCCTCTTTGTTCAGTCAGCAAATCGCCCTATGTTCAGAGAGATCTTTTGAGATGAAATTAGTGAGGAAAGGCTAGCTGGAAAAGCCAAGAAATGTGGAACTCCAAGAAAGGAGAAATTTAATTTAGTAAGTAAAGACACAAATGCAAAGAAAGGCATAAACATTTTACAAAGATATTTGGGTGCAATTTTGAGTAGCTGTCATGGTTTGGGGTTTTTGCAAGGGGAACAATATAATACAGAACACATTTTATAATAGCATTTTATAATGAATCACCCAAGAATCACATACAAGAAGTGCAGGAAATCTGTCCACACACATAATCACTAAAGACTCCAGCTGACGACCTAGATCCTAATATCCTGCATGAGTCCAGATGAAAATCTAGAGCTCATAACAATGTCTCCCACAAATCCAACTGAATGCCTAGAGCCCACCATAAAGTCTCATGCAGGCCTACTTCACAGATCTGTGTTGGAAAGGCCCAAAGGTCAAAGGTCAGTGGTGGAAGCTAGAAAGTCCATGCCAGTGGGATGAAAGATCTGTGTTAGCAAGCTGATGAGTCTGAACTGGAGCTGGGATGCAATGCTCAAGATAATACCAGAGCTCCCTCCAAATCACCACAGCCTCAGCAACAGTGAGGCCCTGAGGTCCTCCAGTAATGAGGAAAGACAAGTTCCCATCAGGAAAGCCAATGCAACAATCTTCTCCATGAGGTTGAGCAGTGCACCATCTTCCCTTCCAGAGCCAGGAAATGATACTTAAGAGGAAGACAAATCTTCTCCAAAGCTTTTTTTTTGGTAAGCCAGTATGACAAGTTCCTCTAGCAGAACAGACCAGCTTCCAACAGCTCCAACAGCTTCTCCAAACAGCATCCCTAACAGCCTTTCTTTCTTTCTTTCTTTCTTTCTTTCTTTCTTTCTTTCTTTCTTTCTTTCTTTCTTTCTTTCTTTTTCTTTCTTCTTTCTTCTTTCTTTCTTTTTCTTTTTGGTAGCTTCACCTGTTCTGTCTTTAGGCTACTGGCAACAATCTGCCTGGCTGCTAGCCTCCTGTACCCATTACCACACTAGTTTAATTGACCTGGATGTAATAAATTGACCATCAGTTAGATATTCACTGCAGTTAACCTTCAGCTCAGTATGGATCCAGTCAGGTAGCTGTTCAACTCAGAATCCTAAATTAACGCCATCAGTAAACTGAGCCAAAGAGGACTTTAACTACTTAAATTCTATTCCCAAGAAACTTTCTTTCTTGTCCAGAAAAGTATCCATTTGGTTGAAATTGCTATGAACTAAATAGATTTCCTTTCCTCCCTTTCTTATTTTCTATGTCACTCCTATCTTTTCACAAAATATTTCTGAAAATGTCCTTGGTTATTTTCAGGTTGTTCTAATGTGTCCTACCCACATTCTCTATGAATACTTTGAAAGACAAAGGGCCCATCCAAAAGGAAGACTTTGGATTGATCTCGAGAGTGCTGTCACATAATTGTGACATTTTGATCTGGGTGATGTCTAAGAGAACAATTTTCTCTTAGAAAAATAGTTTCTTTACTGGAGGTTGTTTTCAAATGGTCAATTAAACATCAGGTGACAAGTGATGGGATCAGTGATTTTTTATTTTCCTCTGACCGAAAAAGTAGGATACTCATAATAAAAATAATTTTCAAAGGTCAGTTATTTAAGTACTGTAACCTTAGTAAAATGTTGGGAGCCATGGGAGCAGGAAAATTGGTCAAATGTGTGAAAACAGGACTAGGCCTCAGTGCCTAAAGTAGACAAGCTACCTCAGTCCTGAGATAAATATTCTGACTGGTAAATGTCAGTTATCAGTCACTAGACAACCTTGTGTCCCATGTTATTAACTTTGCAAAGGTATAAATAAACGTTCATACTGTTGCTCAAGGGGTCATTTCACCAACCAGGTGGACGAGTCACCACCCAACCCAGCTCTTGTCTTTTTGTCTATCTTTTCTTCATTCCTGCCACCATTTTCTCCAGGTACAAAAACCACATTGAGAGACCCATGGATCCCAACAGTAAAATAATTAAGAAATAGCAATTTAACAGATCTCCTTGTGTGTTCTTCTTCTTCCTTTTCCAGACTTCCAAACATAAAGACTTCATGTTTGTTTTCTACTCCTTGTGTTCCTGAAATGATCAGAATATCTACAAAGTTTATAACCTTCTCTCATCTTATCCCAAATGGGCCTAAACATTAAAAAGAGGTTTTCTTACCTTTAAATTTAGAATACTCTTTTTTATTCTCTCATTCTCCAGCAGGTGATTCCCAAATATTTGTACACAAAGAGCAACAGTAGAGAAATTCCACTAAAGAGTGTCCAGTATTTACAGTCAAGCAGAACTCTTTAATTCTTCTTTCACTTAATAAGTAAATATGTTACAAAGACAAAAGCTATCACTTGGCTGAATGCTATTGGCAAATGACATATTCACAAAGGAATGTTTTTGTATAATGTGTGGTTACAAGTTAATCAAAATTTTAATTTTTATCTCACAAAAATCAAATGCATTGTTATTTGATTATTCTTTGGCATTCTTGGTTAAATTTTATGTTATTCCAGAAATATTAACTGCCTGCAACAGTACCTATTACATGGTAGATATTTGTAACTGTTGATAAGCATTTCTTGAGAACTTGTTATATGTAGACTGAGTACCTTGTTTTCTGCACAAAATGATTACTAAGAGGAAATGGACATTTCTCCTTTCAGTGCCCTGCCTCTGACTGCTGAATCATCTGTGTACCAAGCATCTCTGGCCTCTTCCTTCCTCTATCCTCACCATTCTCACCACTGCTAATGAGACAAGTAATCTAAAAACCTGAGCAATTGGCTTGTAAATCCATCTCTAAAGCTCTGCTCGACACTATGTCCTCCCCTGAGCCTAATGCCGGAAATAATGTACCAGTGGAAACCTGAACCATCTGCTGCTATAGAAAAATACATTACTCAAAATGCAGCTGGCCCACAGAACAGTTACTGGCTCCTCCTCTGTACCAACTTCAAGCACTGTCATCTGATTGCTTTGCTTAAAAGAGTGGAGTCAGAGATCTGCCCAACCCCAGGCCCTGTGAGTATGTGGGAGAGTTTTTGCGCTGTCCTGCACCCACCTGACCAAGCCCAGACAACCCCCACCTCACATGAGAGAGACCTTTCTGAGCATTGTCTGGACCTCTCCTGCCCCTCCAGAGCCAGCCCACACTCTTGGGAGCCCTCCAGACCTGCCCAGGCCCAGTAAGTGTGTGGGAGAGTTTCTGTGCTCTCCTGCCCCTCCCCCTCATACCCATCCAGACCCAACCCAGGCCTGGCATACAGGCCTGGAGGGAAACTCTGCAGTTGAAGTCCCTGCAGTGAGACTAGAATCAAAACCACACAGCTAATCCAGGAGCAGAACATCTTTCCAGAGGGGCACAGAAGGCTCACCTCCAAGGGCAGCAGCAGGAAGGAGCTGAGCACAGTATCCAGACTCAAGCCAGGCACAGCTGGATAACTAGAACTTCATATATCGGTGCCTGAATTTTAGTAGGTGCTAAGGTTACAACTGTACCAAAGTTCTACACCAAAAGTCAGTGGACAGTGCTATACAAAATGACAAAGAGAAGGAGCAAAATGCAATCTCAGGACCCAAGCTCACCCAAAACAAGTGCAGAGGACTCTAGCACAGCTAAACTATCTGAATTAATAGTGTCTGAAATAAAGAAACAACAGCAGAAAGGTATAGAGGAACTCAGACCAGAATTTATCTCTGAAATAAAAAAGAAATCTATGGATTAATAGTGTCTGAAGTAAAGAAACAACAGCAGAAAGGTATAGAGGAATTAAGATCAGAATTAAACTCTGAAATGAAAAAAGAAATCTCTGAATTAAGAGCGTCTGAAATAAAGAATCAAATGCAAAAACATATAGAGGAAATCAGATCAGAAATAAACTCTGAAGTAAAAGAATTAAACAACTATTTCTCAAGAAGACACTGATTAAAAAAAAAGAGGAGATTAGAAAAATGACAGATTCCTTGAAAGAGCAATACAGGAAAGAAATAGTTCGCATGAAGCAGAGTCAAAGAGATATAGAGGAACTTAAAATTTCAATCACAAGCTTGCAAAAACATTTGAGTGAAAGTGAAGATAGAGTTTCAAATCTTGAAGATGCTGTCACAGCTAATGAAAGGTAAGAAAAGATCTTTTAAAAACAACTAGGATGCAGGAAAAAGTAATTCACCACCTGCAAGATCATGCAAAGATGAATAACATGAAAATAATAGACATCAATGAGAAAGAAAGAGTCACTACAAATGATATTAAAAGAATATGGGCAGAAGTAATAGCAGAAAACTTCCCAAATATGAGGAAACAATCTGCCATTCAGATCATTGAAGCATACAGAACACCAAATAAGCCACTAGAGAAAAGAAACAGATCACATTTAAAGGAAAACCCATCAGAATAATGGCAGCCTTCTCTTCACAAACCATGAAGACAAGAAGAGCATGGAGCAGAGTACTTCAAGTCCTCTATGAAAACAAATTCTAGCCCAGACTACTGTACCCCACAAATCTCTCTTTCTAGTTTGATGGAGAAGTGAAATACTTTCATGACAAAGAACAACTAAAGAATTTCATGATGACAAAGCCAACCCTACATAGGCTACTGAAAATGTTCTAGAGAGGGACCAAAATGATCAGAACTTCATGAATGAGAACAGAAGGAACCCTCTAAATAGGGCAAGCAATTAAACACAGGAGAAAAAGGAGTAAACAACAGCAGGTAAATAACATATCATTCTTAAGTCAATACATCTCAATTCTAATCATCAATGTAAATGAACTCAATTCACCAGTTAAGAGAAGTAGACTGGCATAGTGGATTAGGAAACAAAATCCAACAATATGCTGTATACAAGAAACACACATAACTCTTAAAGAAACTCATAGGCTGAAAGTCAAAGGATGGAAAACAATACTACAGGCCCCAGCACCTCAGAAAAAAAGCAGGCGTAGCAATCCTGTTCTCAGACAGTCTCAACTTTAAACCAAAAATGATCAAAAGAAATAAAGAAGGCCACTATATACTGATTAGGGGAAAAATTCAAGAGGAAGATATAGCACTAATAAATGTATATGCACCAAACACTGGAGCACCCAACTATATAAGACAAATCTTAAAAGACATGAAAAATCTAATATCCAATATGACAATGTTAACAGGAAACCTTAACACCCTCTTGTCCCAAAAAGATAGGTCAACCAGACAAAAAATTAGCAAAAAAGTACCAGAACTGAACCAGAGCTTTGAACAAATGGACTTAGTGGACATATACAGAGTGTTCCACCCAACAACAACTCAATATGCATTTTTTTCAGCTGCACATGGATCATTTTTTTAAAATAGACCACATACTGGTCCATAGGTCATGCTTAAGTATATGTAAGAAAACAGAAATTATCCCATGCATATTATCTGACCACTGTACAATGAAACTGGAAATAAATGAGGCAAGAAAACAAAAACCCCATAAGTACATGGAAATTAAACAACACTCTACTCAACAACCAATGGGTCACAGATGAAATTTAACAATTCAACAATATCTACCATTCAATTAAAATTCAAACACAACTTATCAGAATTTATGGGATGTGATGAAAGCAGTTCTCAGAGGGAAATTTATGACTGAACTCACACATTAGGAAAACAGAATGGGGACAAATAAACATCCTGATGTTGCACCTCCAGCATCTATAAAAGGAAGAGCAAAAGAGTGCAGTCACCCCAACTAGTCCCCAAATAACCCTCACACCAATGAGAAACTTCAAGACTAAAACTATCCTAGTACTTCCCACAGAGCTCTCTCACCTGGACCTTCCCTGATACTCTCTCACTGTTTTCCCCAGCAGGGATTTCTTTGTTCTTTGTGCCTCCCTTGTACTTTAAAAACATTCAGAGAGTACATTTAACCATATTCTATTATTTGTTTGCAAATTTACTTGAGTGTGGAAGCAGGCACTTTGGCTTCTTTATCTTTGAGTCTTCAGTGTGTCACCCAATAGTGAGATACTAAATAGTGGCCTAACATATGGACAGTAAAAAATAAATGACTTTCAGAGCTGGGGAGATAGCTCAGTAATCTAAGCACCTGCTTGGCAAGCACAAAGACCCATAGTCAATCTCTGTTACTGCATGCTTTGCAAGCCCCAGAAACCCAGGTACACTGTGGCAGCCCTAAACTGGGAGTGGTGACACACACCTGTAATCCCAGCACTGATGAGGCTGAGACAGGAGGATCACTATGAGTCTAAACTGCAGAGGGAGGGTCAGGGAGATGGCTCAGTGGAATAAGCGCTTCCCTGGCAAGCGCAAGGGTCTGAGTTCAATCCCCAGTTCCAAAAATAAATAAATAAACAAACAAATAAATAAATAAATAAACTGCACAGGGAGGCCTTGTATCAAATAAATAAGTAAATAAATAAATAAATAAATAGTTCTCAGGTAGATCTTTGTTTCCAAGGCTAAATAAACAAATGTTACTGATGCCAATGACTGCAGTAAGCCTTGGAAACACCTATTTAACCTGCTGTCTACCCACTAAAGAGTCCATAGCAGAACTTTCCTGGTTCATCATTATATGCAAACTTAGACAATATTTTGCCCAATTGTCTCATTAAAATAAAACCATATAATTTTAGGATAGGAGTGAATGTGAAGGTCTCATACAGGAGTATGCTTAGTAGCTTATTCCTTTCTGCTGGTGGACAACCAGGAGGAAGTATCGTCAGTCTGTCTTCTGACTGCCATCATGTCTAAGTCAGAGTCTCTCAAGGAGCCCGAACAGCTATGGAAGCTCTCTTCTTTAGAGGGCTGAGCTTTGAAACCACTGATGAGAGCCTGAGGAGCCATTTTGAGCAATGGAGAACATTCACAGACTGTGTGGTATTTAGAGACCTGAACACCAAGTGTTCCAGGGGCTTTGGGTTTGTCACTTATTCCACTGTGGAGAAAGTGGATGCTGTGATGAATGCAAGGCCACACAAAGTGGACAGACAAGTTATGGAACCAAAGAGAGCTGTCCCAAGAGAAGATTCTCAAAGACCAGGTGCCCACTTAACAGTGAAGAAGGTCTTTGTTGGTGGCATTAAAGAAGATACTGAAGAACATCACCTATGAGGATATTTTGAACAAAATGGAAAAATCAAAGTGATTGAAATTATGACTGAGGCTGTGGAAAGAAGAGGGGCTTTGCTTTTGTAACCTTTGATGACCATGATTCTGTGGATAAGATTGTCATTCAAAAACACCACACTGTGAATGACCACAACTGTGAAATGAGGAAAGCCC
The DNA here is from genome assembly GCF_000260255.1 of Octodon degus. Lineage (NCBI taxonomy): Eukaryota > Metazoa > Chordata > Mammalia > Rodentia > Octodontidae > Octodon > Octodon degus. The sequence goes on along the minus strand of NW_004524624.1, from coordinate 13,291,625 downwards.
TGTTGAAGCAGAAGATGGCTAGGCTTCAGCTAGCCAAAGGGGTTGAATTCTGGAAATTTTTGTGGTAGCCATGGAGGTGGTTCTGGTGGCAATGACAGTTTCAGTTGAGGAGGAAACATCAGGTGGGTTTGGTGGCAGCCGTTGTAGGGTTGGATGTGGTGGCAGTGGCGATGTTTACATGGATTTGGTAATGATAGAAGCAGTTATGGAGGTAGTGGAAGCTATAATGAATCTGCCAATTACAACAGTCAGCCTTCAAATTTTGTACCCATGAAGGGAAGAAGCTTTGGAGTCGGAAGCTCTGGGCCCCATGATAGTGGAGGCCAATATTTTACCAAACTATGAAATCAAGGTGGCTATGGTGGTTCCAGCAGCACCAGTAGCTAGCTGTGGCAGTGGAAGAAGGTTTTAAACACTTCCAGGAAATAAAGCTTAGCAGGAAAGGAGAGCCAGAGAAGTAACAGGGGAGCTACAGGTTACAACAGATTTGTGAACTTAGCCAAGCACAGTGGTGGCAGGGCCAAGCTGCTACAAAGAAGATATGTTTTAGACAGTACTCATACATATGGGCAAAAACCTCGAGGACTATATTTGTGACTAATTGTATAACAGGTTATTTTAGTTTCTGTTCTGTGGAAAGTGTAAAGCATTCCAACAAAGGGGTTTTTAAAATTAATTTTATTGAAAAACAAATAGCAATGAGACCATTTTAAACCTGATTAGTAGGACAGCTTCATCAATAATTAATACATTGCATATTGTTTTCTTCATAGTGATTATCCATAGTACAAGATGCAGACATGATATTCTGTCCAAACACTTAATACAAATCTTTCTTCTTATTGAATTAAGAGAAAGTAGCTGTATATATATTCTAACTATGTTGTATATACAGATACAAAATAGTCCTTCATTTGAATCCCCTTTTTTTGTTTAGTTTTGTCAGACATGGGTATTCCATTTCCATTCAAATATTGTAGGTGTGTGAATTCAGCAAAATAACCCAATATAGTCCAGTAGTCCATAATTGTAGTGGGTTTTCCGTAGGACTGGCAATGTCAGAAGTTGTTGACTTGAGCCTTTTACAGCTCAGTATATTAATATGGCTTTACTTTTTATACCTCATTTTTATACTTTTCTGCTGGATGGTTAAGACCAAGCTAAGGCAAGACCTATATAACAAGAAATGTAACTTTTGTATCTGACAAGGTCAGTCAAGTACCTCAGGATTTACCCTGAAACCTTGTACCACAGTTTGTAGATCCTTTGTCAGTGTCAGCCATGTGGATGAATCATGGCCATTACTTGACCAATTTTTTCTCTGTGAAAGCTTTAGAGAATGTTTTCTGTCCATGTGACTCTCCTTACGCACACTCTACATCATCAATCACTTTGCTCTGTGGCCCCATAATCTCCTTGATCAGTAAATTTGGGACACAACTGAGTTACAGGATGTTACAGTATAGGTTCTCCTATGTCCTGAGTCCTCACTGACCTTGAAAGGGCCAAAATGTTGGCTGTCCTTGCAGTACTTTGTTTTCTCTAATTTTTGGTCTGCAAACTTAAGTTGTTAACCCACCAGAAGAGAAGCTTACTGATATTATTACTCCAAAACATAGGCAGTTGAGCTTAACCTCACTATCTGTCTGAATATCTTCTAAGATCTTAAACATAACATGGAACAGGTATTTCCTATCAAATATCAATATGTTAAACTTTAAATCCCTACAGAATGTGAAGGAAAAAAAGAAAAAAGAATAAAAAATATTTAAAAAATAGG
>NW_004524624.1:13288897-13289701 GCF_000260255.1 Octodon degus | reverse complement strand
AGAGTTTCCTGCTACCGTGCGCCAGCGGGACCAGTCCCAGCACAGGCGCAGCGTGTGCTGGACCCTCTCCCACCCCCTCGGGCCGCCCCCCATCACTCCGCAGTACGTCCCCCACCCCGCCCACCGAGTAGGAATTTCTGCCAAGTTCCAGGAACCCCCAGACCCAGTCCCAGCCCAGGTCCGCTGAGTGTGTGGCAAGCTTCTTGTTACCCTGTGCCGGCGTTGCCTGGGCCGGACCCTCTCTCACCCTATCGGACTAGCCCTCATCACTCCGCAGTACGTCCCCCACCCCACACGCCGAGTAGAAATTTCTGCCGAGTTCTGGGAACCCCCAGACCCAGTCCTAGCCCAGGTCCGGTGAGTGTGTGGAGAGCTTCCTGCTACCCTGCGCCCGCAGGACCAGTCCCAGCCCACGTGCAGCCTGGGCCGGAACCTCTCCCATCCCCTTGGGCCGCCCCCCACCACTCCACAGCACCTCTGCACCCCGCACTCCGAGTAGGAATTTTGAGGTGTTTCAGAAACCCCCAGACCCAGTCTTAGCCCAGGTCCTGTGAGTGTGTGGGAGAGCTTCCTCTTCCCCCAACTTCACCTCCAGGCACAGCTCAGGCATGGCATATACGCCTGGGGTGTAATCCTGCAACTGCAATCCCTGCAGAGAGTGTAGAGGATAGATCCACCCAGCTAGTCCAGGAGCAGAACATCTTGCCACAGGGGCACAACAGGTTTATCCTCAAGGGCAGCAGTGGGAAGGAGCTGAGCACAGCAGCCAGACCTAAGACAGAGGCAGCTGGATAAGTCCAAACT
>NW_004524624.1:13248972-13273538 GCF_000260255.1 Octodon degus | reverse complement strand
GAATGATTTGTTCTATTGGTGTTTGTAAATAGGATCACAAGTCCGCATCTTGTACAGCAATTAACCACTAAGAATAATATATGCAGTGTATTATTTGGTGAAACTGTACTTCCGATTTGATTTGAAACTGTCTCATTGCTATATGTTTATCAATAAAACTGTAGAAAAAAAAGAATATATGCAGTGTGTTATTTGTTGAAAAAAAATAAAAAAAAATGATCAGGCATACAAACAATATATGACCAATAAAGAGAAAATAACGTTTTTAATAAAAAAATAAATTTAGAAATCTAACCATATGCAGCATTGTAGCAGGACAGTCCTTTGACATTTTTTTTGTCTCTTGTTTTCATTTATTACCCTCTTTTTTAAACAAACATTTACTTGAGAGACAGTATGGCAGTAATTGGTATGACATGACAAGCAGTATGTGTTTTCAAGACCAGAATGACAGACATTCCAAGCATTACCCTACCATTACACATTGCTATTTTTAGTGCAGTTGCTTAGTTCGTAGGTATCAGCATATATTGTTAGTCAGGGTGAGAATCCTACCAATTAACTGCTAGTTTCAAAAACCTGCTGAAGACTCTCAGGATCATTGCTGTACCCATCTTGTGCATATAAATGTATGGTTTTGCCCTGTAATGTTTCCTAGCTTTTCTCCTTGCCCTCTCCTCATTGTTTAATCCTTAAGTTTTCACTTTCTTTTTAATTGTGTTATAACTTTCTATTTGTGTTTCTTCTTTTGAGTTCTTATACTAGGGAGACTATATGATATTTACACATATGGGTCTGGTTTATTTCACTTATGAGTATATCTTCAAGTGGCACCCACTTCTATATAAAGGCTTCGAGTTTATCATTCTTTATAGCTGAGTAATACTCCATTGCATAAAAATACCACATATTTTTCATCTATTCCTCAGGTGATGGGCATCTTGGTTGTTTCCCATCTATTTGACTATCACAAATAGTGCTGCTATGAACATAGGTGCACATATATCACTATGATATGATGTTTTTAGTTCCTCTGGGAAAATTCCCAGTAGAGAGATACCTGGATTGAACTGGATCTCCAGTCCTAGTTTTTTAAGGAGTCTCCGTGCTGATTTCCATAATGATAGTACCAGTCTACGTTCCCACCAACAACGGAGAAGGGTTCCTTTTTCCCCACAGCCTCTCCAACATTTGTTGTTGGGTGATTTCTTTTCAATAGCCATTCTTTCTGGGGTGAGATGGTATTTCAATGTTGTTTTAATTTGCATTGCATGGATGGCTAGTGATATGGAGCATTTTTTCATATATTTATTCGCTTCTTTAATTTTGTCCTCTGAGAAGTGCGTGTTCATCTCGCATGCCCTTTTCTGGATTGGGTCTTTAAATTTTGGGGCCCTTATGTTTTTTAGTTCTTTATAAATTCTAGAGAGCAGACCTTTGTCTGAGTGCTTACTAGTTAAGATTATTTCCAAATTTGTGGGTTGTCTTTTCACTTTGTTTGTAGTTTCTTTTGATGTGCAAAAACTTCTAAATAAGAAGAGGTCCCTGTTGTTGGTTCTTTCAAGTATTATATGTGCAATTTGATTTTTGTTCATGAACTCTTTGCCTAACCCCATGTCTTCAAGAGTTCCTCTTACTTTCTCTTCCAGGAGATTTAGTGTTTCTGTTTTCATGTTTAGATCTTTAATCCATTTTGATTTTAACTTAGTGCATGGTGATAGACCTGGGTCAAGTTTTAGTTTTCAGCATGTGGAGAGCCAGTTTTGCCAGCACCATTTTTTAGAGAGACTATCTTTGTGCCAGTAGGCATGTTTGGCCCCTTTGTCGAAAAGAAGGTGGCTGAGTGTGTTTGTAGTGGCTTCTGCATTTTCTAATCTATTCCACTGATCCTCAGGTCTATTTTATTGCCAATACCATGCTGATTTTATCACAGTAGCTTTGTAGTATAATTTCATGTCAAGAATTGTAATGCCTCCTGCCTTATCTTTGTTGCTCAGGATTGCATTTTCTATTCTTGGTCTTTTCTGGTTCCAAATAAACTTTAGGCACTTTTTCTCTTGGTCTGAGAGGTATGTTGGTGGTATTTTGATAGGGATTGCATTAAATCTGTATAACAATTTTTGGTGTATGACCATCTTCACAATGTTGGTTCTTCCTATCCAGGAGTAGGGAATATCTTTCCATTTTCTAAAATCCTCTATGATCTCTTTTTTCAGAGTACTGTAATTTTCTTTGAATAGATCTTCGACTTCTGTAGTTATATTGATTCCTAGGTATTTCATTTTCCTCAGTGCTATTATAAAAGGTATAATTCTCTAATTTCTCTAATTTCCCTCTCATTGTCCACTGAAGGGTTGTAATATAGACTTTTTTGCACCTACACTGTTGATTGCTAAATGTAATAGTCTGATCATGATGCTGAATAAATGTATCTTTAAAAAAAAAAAAGGTTTCATACAAATCCCCTAATTTAACAGATGAGGAATCTGAAGTCTCAAGAAGTTAAGTCATACTGCTAATAAATGCAGAGGAAAAGATGTGATTCTAGTCTTCCCCTTACCAGGTGCTTGGTTTGCTATCTCCAGTCCAGGTTCAACTTGCTGTGATTCCATTGCTTGAGAGGCTCAAGGACCAACCTGGGAAAGGCACTGGCATGAACTGGATTCAGAAAGAGGAAGACAACTTCCACCCACTGCTTTCTTTCTGTTTCTGATCTATGTATAGCAATTCAAAGGACTTAAGAGGCCCTTTAGGATACTTTAGGATTCATAAACTGGGCTGCCCCTGGACCACATCCTCTGCAGTGACTGAGTTATAGAATAGAAACTTTAGGCCTACTGTAGCTTGAATCTGTGTTGTACATAGACCTGAAATGTCAATATCTCATGACTTTAGGATGAAAGGGAGGAAAGCAGCTTTTGTCAGGAATGTGCTTCATCCATTACTTAAGTCTGTATTAAATGCCACATAAGAAGCTGAGTACACAACAAATGAGGTGGAATCTTACTCACAGTGTGCTCAACAACATTTGTGATATCTCCTACCAATAACTCCTTAGAGAACACAGTATGTCACACACACACACACACACACACACACACACGCACGCACACATGCATGCACGCATGCACACATGCACGCAAGGATGCACGCACTCATTCATACACATGCACAAATGCATTATAAGTACAAATAGCCCTGGAGTGACTACACTGCCCCCTAAACTTTCATTCTCATAGGGATCACCATTTGGGCTTCTGTATATCTCTTCCTTTCATCCTCAAGACCCAATGCAACTGTGTCTGAATGATGTGAAGGTTTATAGATTGCATCTGCCAAGGCCAAGATGGACACAGCTTCAAAGATGAAGAGAATATGAGCAGCAAAAAATTCTAGGAAGAGGGCTGGTGAGATAGCTTGGCAGTCTGAGTCCCTGCATGGAGAGCACAAGGACCTAGGTTTGATCCCCAGTACCACATGCCGTGCTGGCCCTGGAACCCTGGGCATGCCATGCCAACCACTGAAACTGGATGCGGTGGCACATGACTATAATCCCAGCCCTGGGAAAGCTGAGACAGGAGGAACACTATGAATCCAAGCTGCATAGTGAGATCCTGTACCAAATAAATAAATAAATAAATAGATATTTTTAAAAAAGGATTCTAGAAAAACAAAAAGCAGCTTAATTCCCTCAATGAACATGCCCTATAGACAGAAAGACTGATGATTCTCACATAACTAGGAGTCACTGCTTCTCTTCAGGTATCAATGTGTGATTCAGGAAAAGCTCACAAATTAGTACTATATTGGGGGCTTGCAGCTTAGCTCAGTTGTTTAAAGCATTCACTTGGGCAAACTCAGTCAGGTGCGGAGGAACCTTCCCTTAAGGCAGCCGGAAACAGCCAAAAAAAAAAAAGAATTTTTCTCAAGTTTTGGGGCCAGCCAGATAGCTCAGCGGTCTAAAGCTCCTGCTTCGCAGAACACAGGTGCCAGGGTTCCATCCCTGGAGTGCAGTGCAGGTCCTGACCCTGGGGCACGGTGAGACAGCAATTGAGACTGGGCATGGTGGTGCGGGCCTGTAATCCCAGCACTTGTGAGGCTGAAAATAGGAGGATTACTATGAATATGATCTATGTGGTGAGACCCTGTAGACCCTGTCCTAAAAAATAAAAAAAATAGTTCTATATTATAGCAGCTCTCATTAATATGCATTCTGTCAGTCTTATAAGTGAGATGGAGTCCTCCTATGTGTTTTCAACCTGTCTTTATTTGACAAAATGTGATGTCTCTAGGTAGCTTATGATTATAAAAAATTTCTGAAATGCGGTGTGTGTTTCACAGCTGGAGACCGGGGTTGAAGAAAATTCACAATACTAAGCAATTTACATCACCCTTAACTTCACCTTTATGTAGTTCTGGACATGTGTGAGGACATTAAAAATTCGATCCATTGGCAGCAAGATAAAAACTTTTGGGGCTGGGGAGATAGCTCAGTATAATAAGTGCTTGCCTGGCAAGTCCAGGGGCCTGAGTTCAATCTCCAGTTCCACCAAAAATAAATAAATAAATAAACAAACAAATTTTCAAAGATATATATATATATATATATATATATATATGAAATATAAATGTTCAAAACTTCAAAATGAGTTTTAAGGGTCAGCCTTATTTAGAAATTCATATTTGTCAATTATGATGTTTATTTACACCTTACTTTTAACAGTTCTTGGTTATTTTAGGAGAAAAGTGGTGAACTAGAACATTACTGTCAAGGAGTCAGTGCCAGCGGCACCGGTCATCTGATCAAAGGTACTGGGGGAATAGTCTATTTGGTTTCTTTGGACGGGTGCAGTGCTTTGTTTGCATTTAAGTGTAAAGAATGGCTTTTCAGGGGTAAAGACCCTACAAGAGGTTCCAGGCTTCTAATAGGAATGGGATCTGGACGTCATCAGCCCCACAAATTCTGTGCCTGGCTGAGACCTGCCTGATGGCTCCACAGTGTGGTTTATTGTGGTACATTCATAAAAATCAAGGCAAGGTTATGGCAAAACATGATTATTCTGTTTCTAGTTTTCATTTCAAAGCTTTTAATGAGAAATACAATCATCTTTAATTCATACATGATTTATTTGCCTCTTGTAAATCTTGTGGTATGTTTTTCTACTTCTCCAAGTAATATTTCAAAACAATTTTACTCTTGGAATTTCATCTTAGTCCTCATAAATAAATACTATTAAAGACTGGTAAATGTTGTCTCCTTGGTAATTTTCCGTTACTTTGACATTGGTTGAAATTTCCCTGAGGGTACCCTGCGTTTGTCTGTCTTTACATTTCATCACATTTCACAGCACAAAACAAGCTCATGTCTTACCAGATGCTCACTTAGAAAACCTGAGATGAACAGAAACAGATGAAGAACCTAGCAGCACAAGTAAGAAGGGAGCCCTGCTGAAACACTACAGGTGATCTCCCTGCTTCACCTGCATCTCTGCCCTACTCCAGGAAAACTGTCTGAGCAAACCCAGGCTGGGAGCCATGAGTTGCCCAAATCCTGTGAGCTCTTTATGATTCCAGGACTTCAGGACAAATTCCACCACATTCAAGAACCAAACAAAAAGGCAGCATTCTTTCCCAGTTACAGCAAATGTGCTGTCCTCAGGACTTTAAAAGCAGCATGTTGGTCTCCAAAGCATTATCCTCATCAGCTATTTTTTTATTTAATTTTAGTTAGTTATGATTTTTGTTCATAAACCAATCTTAGAAGTACATTTTTATGCATGTTATGAGCTGTAAATGGGTGTTCAGCCTGTTCTTAGTGAACATTATATCTGAATTTCATTCATCCTTTATAGGCTTCATAACCCTTACATAGATCCTTGACCAAAGAAATTTGAAAAACTTAAAAGAAAGAAAGAAATGAAAACTAAAAAAGACAAGGGGGAAAAATAAGGCTTATTTTTTTTTCAAAGTTTTATTGACAAACAATAAGGCTTATTAAAAGGAAGAGTTAATGTTTAATTGTTTGGTCAATCTTATATACCATATCTGGTAATCTGAGCAACAAATTTGATAACAGTACATAATATAACAACCATTGTTAATTTTCTATTCTTATTTTGAAATTCTGTACTATTTGTATTGTTTTACATTACTTTGTTTCAGTATTTGTGCTTGGTATTTGTTGTTTGTTTGTTTTCTCCTATGAAAAAATTTAAAAAACCAAATAAGTTCCTAACAATTGAAAAATGTCTTTTTTTTAGTACCCTGTATAATTTATATAAAGTCTCTATACAGTAGCTACTAAAAATTGATGGCAGCTGGTTTGCAGACACTACTAACTGCTCAATTTTTCTACCTCACCTGCTTCACAATTAAGACATGTATTTAGGTCCTTGCATACATTTGTCAGGTCAGCATATCTGGCAATCATTGAGTCCCAGAATTTGTAGTTCCTCAGGTTCCCCAGGAGTTCCTGTATACTCCAAGCTTAAAAAACAAATGCACAGGTGGATCTCAATAGTGCCTATGTAAGTTTCACCTGGGGAGATTTGAGGAACTCCAGAACATTCCTGGAGTCATCCTGCATCTGTAAATTCTTCAGATAATTATAATGTTACCGGTGCTCCTGTAAAACCACTGGTTCAGATGCTTCTTTCTCCCACTTTAATTCCCTTGCAATCTCCAGTATCAGCTACATACAGCAAACAGTAGACACTAGGGAAGAAGGCGACAGGATCTAGGGAAACAAAACCACATACAAATGTCAGTCTGTGGGAAAGTAAAACTGGGCAAACTGCCTCACAGCATGAGCTTTCAAAAGCAGTCAGCATCAAAGTCAAAGTAAGTGGCTTTCACCACATGAGAAAGAGAGTGACATTTGATGGAGGTACTGTACAGAGGATCTTTGCTATCTTGTCTGTTTCCTACTAATAATTTAAATTGAATCCATGTCACTGTTCCTTGGACTGATCCATGGTACCCCATCTGGTATTAGAAGAGAATAAGTCATCCTTTGTTTTAAAGAACAAATGGTCAACTGTTCCCTGAAAACAGCTATATCTATTCCACATAAGCCAATTGGATAAAACTTAACAATCATGTGGTACAAGCCTCCTAGTAGTCATGCCATATAAATAGAAAAAGTACTATTTCTCCAGGTTAGAGACAGTAAAACTGGAGGGAAAGGTTGAGACACCAGTCTAAGAGCCATGTACTAAAAACCAGGTGTTCTGACCCAAATCTAGACTTTCCCTTTCAAGTTCATCAGTATTTCCCTTAAAAAAAGAAAACATTATGATTCTATTACTTTCTGCTTTGTTTTTTATAATCACTTATAGAGTGGATCTACCTTACCATGCTACTTAAATGGGGATAGTGTACATCTAATTCACCTTATATTCCCAAGATACTCAACCCTGCAAAAAAAAAGGTAGGCAGTCAATAAATGTCCCTTAGATAATTAAATGAAAAGACATAATAATATATATTTAAAATTTCAAATTATAAAAGGTACAACCCCAGAGCAAACATAACCTTGCTGATAATCACAAATAGACATGTCATTTTCTAAAAGAATATGCTTCTGTGTCCCTCTCAGAGTAGCATTAACCATTAATAGCCATAATTAGACTTGTTGTCAGTCCAAGTAATTATAACTTTAGCTCTTTTGAGAAAATGCCCAGGAAAAGCACAGCTGAGTCAAATACATTTTCTTGTTGTCATTTTTTGAGGTCTCTCCATACTGATTTCCATAATGGGCATACTAATTTCCATTTCCATCAATAATGAAGAAGGATTTCCCCCACTAGCATTTGTTGTTATCTGAATTCTTGATGGTTCCTATTTGTTCTAGAGTAGGACAGAGTCTCATGGCTATTTTAGTTTGCATTTCACTAAAGGCTAGAGATGTTCAGCATTTTTTCAAATATTTATTATTTTATTTCTTCTGAGAAGTGCCTATTGATCTCAGTTGCCCATTTTTGATTGGGCCTTGATTTTGGAGGGTCTAAATTTTTTAAAGTCCTTTCTCCATTCTAGATATTAGCCCTGTGTCTGAGGAGTAAATGGCAAAAAATGTTTTCTCATTCTGTAGGTTATATCTTCACTCTGTCAATTGTGTTCTTTGTTCTGCAGAAGATTTTTAATTTATACTATGCCATTTGTTGACTCTTGGTGTTATCGCTTGTGCAACTGGAGTTCAGTTCTTGGCTAGACCTACATCTTCAAGAGTTTTACCAATTTTAATCTTCCAGCAGATTAAGCATTTCTGCTATATTTAGATCTTTTATCCATTTTCATTTTAGCTTAGTACATGGTGAGAGATATGGATCTAGATTCATTCTTCTGCCTGTGGACAATCAATATACAGACCACTATTTGTTAAAGAGGCTATTATTCCTCAAACATAAGTTTTTTTGTTCCTTTGACAAGGATCAGGTAGGTGAATGTGCTTAAAATTGTATCTGCAACCTCAGTTCTATTTTGTTGATATATACGCTTACTTCTTTGCTACTTTTATCACTGTAGAATATAGCACAACTGAAAGTCCAGAATTGTGATTCCTCCTGCCTTTTTGTTGCCTGCTATCTGGAAGGCCAGGGCTCCAGACCTTTCTTCCTGGACATCCCATCCTGAGCCTCTAGGGAGCCCAGTTTTCCTCTCAATGAGCTGCAAAAGCCAAGAGAGAACCAGTTTCCTTCTTTCTTTTGTACAGGGGATTGTCTTTCCAACTTCTGTATAATTTCCAATTTTTTCTGTAGGTTCCTTCCTGGTTCCTGGCAACCTATATCTTTTCTTTCTCCCACAAGTTCTTATTTTCCAGCAACTTGATTGTCAATTTCAGAGAGGCTTAATTTGGGTACTAATTATCACTTCTATTTTCTTCCTCCTACAATTTTCTTTATGTTAAACTTAAATCTTTACTTATTCTTTTTTATGTACTGAGAATCAAAGTCATGACCTTGTGCTTACCAGGCAGGCACTGTGCTTGTGAGCTATATCTCCAACCCCAAAATTTTACTTTATAAAGGAACAATATGCTTGGCACCATTTAAGTAGTGGTGCACTGCTTCAAACAAGCTATTATTGGCAGGTCACTATTTTTCCACAAATGGGGGACAGTGACTGTGTTTTACTTCTGGTCAGAATTCAGATGCATGTGGGTTGTTTCACTGGTTTGTGATTTCTTTTTTCTTTCTTTTCTTTATTTTTCTTTATTATTATTATTATTATTTTATTTATTTATTTATTTATTTTTAAATAATTCATCACTTACAATATGATGAAAAGATGAACAACATGAGACTAATAGCCATCAATGAGAAAGAAGGAGTCAGCAAAAATGATATAAAAAGGATATGGGCAAAAGTAATAGCAGAAAACTTCCCAAATATGAGAAAATAATCTGACATTAAGGTAACCGAAGCATACAGAACTCAAAATAATGTCAAACCAATTAAAAACACATCGAGACATATAATAATCAAGATCCCAGAAATCTAGCACAAGAACAATATACTGAAAGGCACTAGAGAAAAGAAACAAATCACATTTAAAGGAAAAGCCATCAGAATAATGGCAGATTTCTCTTCACAAACCATGAAGGCAGGAAGAGCATGGAGCAGAACATTTCAAGTCCTCTGAAAACAAATTCCAGCCCAGACTACTATACCCTGTAAAACTCTCTTTCAAGTTTGATGGAGAAGTGAAATACTTCCAATGCAAAGAACAACTAAAGAATTTCGTGATGACAAAGCCAACCCTACACAGGCTACTAAAAGATGTTCTAGAGAGGGACCAAAATCATCAGAACTCCATGAATGAAAACAGAAGGAAGCCACTAAATATGGCAAACAAGTAAACACAGGAGAAAAAGGAGTAAACAACAGCAGGTAAATAACATGTCGATCATCAGTCAATACATCTCAATTCTAACCATCAATGTAAATGGACTCAACTCACCAATTAAAAGAAATGGACTGGCACAGTGGATTAAGAAACAAAATCCAACAACAGTGTATACAAGAAACACACATAACTCGTAAAGAAACTGACAGACTTAAAGTCAAAGGATGGAAAACAATACTACACACCCCAGCACCTCAGAAAAAAACAGGGGTAGCAATCCTGTTCTCAGAGAGTCTCAACTTCAAACCAAGAATGAACAAATGAAATAAAGAAGGCCACTATATACTGATTGGGGAAAAATTCAAGAGGAAGAGGTACCACTGATAAATGTATATGCACCAAACACAGGAGCACCAAACTATATAAGACAAATCTTAATGGATATAAAAAATCTAATATCCAATACCACAATCTTAACAGGAAACCTTAACATCACCTTATCCCAAAAAGATAGGTCAACCGGACAAAAAATTAGCAAAGAAGTACCAGAACTGAACCAGAGCTTGGAACAAATGGACTTAGTGGGCATATACAGAGTGTTCCACCCAACAACAGCTGAATACACATTTTTTTTATCTGCACATGGGTCATTTTCTAAAATGGACCACATACTGGTCCATAGGTCATGCTTAAGTATACGCAAGAAAACAGAAATTATCCCATGCATATTATCTGACCACAGTGCAATGAAACTGAAAATAAATGACAAAAGAAACCAGAAAAATACTCATAAATATGTGGAAGTTAAACAATACTCTACTCATCAACCAATGGGTCACAGATGAAATTAAACTACAAATTCAACAATATCTACAATTCAATGAAAATTCAAGCATAATTTATCGGAATTTATGAGATGCAATGAAAGCAGTCTGCAAAAGGAAATTTAAAGCTATGAACACACACATTAGAAAAAGAGAAAGGGAACAAATAAATACCCTAATGCTGCACCTCCAACATCTAGAAAAAGCTAAGAGCAAACCAAATCAAAGCCCAAAGATGAGAAGAAATCATAAAGATTAGAGCAGAAATTAATTCAATTGTGATGAAGAAAACAATTTAAAGATATAATGAAATAAAAAGCTGGTTCTTTGAAAGATTAAATAAAATCGATAAGCCCCTAGCTAACCTCATCAAAAAGAGGAAGGGAAAAATTCAAGTACAAGCAATAAGGAATGAAAAGGGTGTAATTACCACAGACCCAGTGGAAATCCAGAAGATTATTAATAGCTACTTTGAGAATTTTTACTCTCACAGAATAGAAGACACAGAAGAAATGGATAGATTTTTAGAAAGGTACAAATTACCAAAACTGAATCAAGAAGGTATAAAAACTCTCAATAACCCAATAACAGCCAATGAAATATGAAATGCATTAAAAAACCTACCGGCAAAGGAAAGTCCAGGTCTGGATGGATTCACAGCTGAATTCTACAAGACATTTACAGAAGATGTAGTCCCTATACTCCTCAAACTCTTGAATGAAATTGAAAAGGAAGCAATCCTCCCAATATCATTCCTGGAGGCAAGTATTATACTGATAGCAAAACCAGGGAAAGACACAACTAAAAAAGAGAACTACAGGCCAATCTCCCTCATGAACATAGATACAAAAGCTTCAATAAAATCCTAGCAAATAGAATACAGCAAATCATCAAGAAGATCATACACCCTGACCAGGTAGGATTCATTACCAGATGCAAAGATGGTTCAATATCCACAAATCTATAAATGCAATACATTATATCAATACAGCCAAATTAAAAACCACATGACCATCTAATTGATGCAGAAAAGGCTTTTGACAAAGTCCAACACTAATTCATGTTCAAAGTCCTACAGAAAATTGGAATAGTTGGTCTCTACTTCAATCTGATAAAAGCCATCTATGACAGCCCAATGACTAACAAAATTCTAAACGGGAAAAACTTAAATCTTTTACGCTCATATTTGATAAAAGACAAGGATGTCCTCTATTACCACTCATATTCAATATATTTCTGGAATCATTAGCTAGAGCCATTAGAAAAGAGAAAGAAATAAAAGGAATGAGAATAGGTAAAGAAGTTAAATTATCACTATTTTCAGATGACATGATATTTTACTTGGAAGACCACCAAAAACTCCACCAAGAAGCTACTAGAATTGATAGACAAATTCAGTAGCATACCAGGATAAAAAGTCAGTACCCAAAAGTCAATAGCATTCCTCTACACAGAAAACAAACACACTGAGAGGGAAAGAGAAACAATACTTTTTACAATACCACAAAGAAAATGAAATACCTTGGAATTAATCTAACTAAAGAAGTCAAAGATCTTTTCAAGGAAAATTACAGCATTCCGAAAAAAGAGATCATAGAGAATTTCAGAAAATGAAAAGATATTCCATGCTCCTGGATAAGAAGAATGAACATTGTGAAGACGGTCATACTCCCAAAATTGCTATACATATTTAATGCAGTCCCTATCAAAATACCACTAACATACCTCCCAGACCTACAGAAATCATTCCTAAAATTTATTTGGAACCAGAAAAAAACCTAGAATACCAAAAGCAGTTCTGGTCAACAAAGACAAGGCAGGAAGTATTACAATCCCTGACTTGAAATTATACTACAAAGCTAGTGTAACAAAATCAGCATGGTACTGGCAACAAAACAGACCTGAGTATCAATGGAATAGATTAGAAGACACAGAAGCCTCTACAAACACAATCAGCCTTCTTATCTTCTATAAAGCAGCCAAACATACTTACCAGCACAAACCTAGCCTCTTTAACAAATAGTGCTGGAAAAACTGGCTCTCTATATGCCGAAAATTAAAACTTGACCCAGGTCTATCACCATGAACTAAGCTAAACTCAAAATGGATTAAAGATCTAAATATGAGGGGCTCAGTAGAAAAAGCACTTCACTGGCAAGTGCAAGAGTCTGTGCTCAATCCCCAGTTCTGAAAAAAAAAAAAAAAAAAAAAAAAGATCTAAACATGAAAACAGAGACACTAAATCTCCTGGAAGAGAAAGTAGGAGGAACTCTTGAAGATATAGGGGTAGGCAAAGAGTTCATGAACAAAAATCAAATCGAACTGGTAATATTTGAAAGAATTAACAACTGGGACCTCTTCTTCCTGAGAAGTTTTTTCATGTCAAAAGAAATTAACAACAAAGTGAAAAGACAATGCACACATTTGAAAAAAACTTGACTAATAAGCACTCAGACAAATGTCTCCTCTCTAGAATTTATAAAGAACTAAAAGACATAAGGGCCCCGAAATTTAAAGACCCAGTCCAGAAATTGGCATCTGAGATGATACACTTCTCAGTGGACAAAATTAAAGAAATGAATAAATATATGAAACAAATGCTCCATATCACTAGCCATCCGTGAAATGTAAAACAACACTGAGATACCATCTTACCTCAGAAAGAATGGCTATCATAAAGAAATCAACTAACAACATAAATTGGACAGGCTCTGGGGAAAAAGGAACCCTTCTCCACTGCTGGTGGGAATATAGACTGGTACAACCATTATGGAAATCAGTGTGGAAACTCGAAAAAACTAGAACTGGAAATCTCATTCAAACCAGCTATTCCCCTACCGGGAATTTTCTCAGAGGAACTGAAAATGCTATATGATAGTAATATATGTGTGCCTATGCTTACAGTAGCACTATTTGTGATAGCCAAATCTTGGAAATTACCAAGATGCCCATAACCTGGGGGATGGATGAAAAAGATGTGGTATTTTTATGCAATGGAGTATTACTCAGCTATAAAGAGTGATAAACTCAAAGCCTTTATATTGAAGTGGATGCCACTTGAACACATACTCATAAGTGAAATAAACCAGACACACATGTGTAAATATCATATAGTTTCCCTAAGAAATACAAATAGAAAGGTATAACACAATTAAAAGGAAAGCAAGAATTGAGGATTAGACAATGAAGAGAGGGCAAGGAAAAAAGCTAGGAAACATGATGGGGTAAAGCCATACATTTATATGCACAAGATGGGTACAGCAATGATCCTGAGAATCTTCAGAATGTTTTTGAAACCAGAAGTTAATTGGTAGGATTTTTACCCTGACTAACTATATATGCTGATACCTGGGTACTCAGGAGCTACACTGAAGATAGCAATGTGTAATGGTAGGGTAATGCTTGGAATGCCCGTCATGCTTGTCTTCTAAATACATAGAAGACACTTGTCATGACGTACCAATTAGTGCCACACTGTGCTTCAAGTAAATGTTTGTTTTAAAAAAAAAAGGTAATTAAATGAAAACAAGAGAAAAGAAAACAAATGTCACAGGACTGTCCTGCTACAACGCTGTATATGGTTAGATTTCTAAATTTCTGTGTAAAAATATGTAACTGTTTATTCCTATTTTTAAAATATTTTTTCATTTTTAAAATTTTTTCGTGCATATTCTGGAGGGATTTAAAGTTTACTGTATCAATACTTGATGGAAAATACCTGTTCCATGTTATACCTAAGATGTTTGATATTCAGACAGATAGTGAAGTTAAGCTCAACTGCCTATGTTGTAGGGTAATAATAATAAGCTTTTCTTCTGGTTAATAACCTAAGTTTGTAGCCCAAAATTAAAGAAAAAGAAGGGCTGAAAGGACAGTCAACATTTTGGCCCTAGCCTTTCAAGGTCAGTGAACTCAGGACATAGCAGATCCTATACTGTAACACCATGTAAATCAGTTATGTCCTAAATTTTCTGATCAAGGAGATTATGGGGCCACACAGGAAAGTGATCAATGATGCAGAGTGTGCCTAAGGAGAGTCACATGGAGAGAAAACATTCTCTCAGGCTTTCACAGAGAGCAAATGGGTCAAGCAAGCCCATGACTCATCCACATGGCTGACACTGACAAAAAATCTACAAACTGCGGTACAAGGATTCAGGGTAAATCCTGAGGGGATTTGACTGACCTTATCAGATACAAAAGTTATACTTCTTATTATATGGGTCTTGCTTTATCTTGGTCTTAATGATCCAGCAGAAAAGTATAAAAATGAAGTATGATAAGTTAAGCCATATTAATATGCTAAGCTGTAAAAGGCTCAAGTCAACAACTACTGACATTGCCAGTCTTATGGAAAACCCACTACTATTATGGAATACTGGACTATATTGGAAAATTTTACTGAATTCACACACCTACAGTATTTAAATGACAATAGGATGCCCTTCTCTGACAAAACTAACTGAAAAACGGGGATACAAATAATGACCATTTTGTATCTATATATTCAAAATAGTTAGGATAGACATACAGCTGCATTCTCTTAATTCAATGAATAGAAAGATTTGTTCTAATAGTGTTTGTGGACAGCATACTATGTCTACACCTTGCACAATGAATAACCACTAAGACAACAATATGCACTGTATTAATTTTTGAAACTGTGCTAGTAATTGGTTTTGAAACTGTCTCACTGCTATTTGTTTCTCAATAAAATTATTTTTTAAAAAAGAAAATGCAAAGGAATTGAAATTATCCCATGCATATTATCTGATCATAGTACAATAAAACTGAAATTTTAGACAAAAGAAAGTTTAAAAATGCCATGGAAATTAAGTAACACCCTCCTGAACAATCAATGCATAACAAATGAAATTAAACAATATTTACAATCGAATGACAATGCAGATACAACTTACCAGAACCTGTCAGACTCAGTGAATGCAATTCTAAGAGGGAAATTCATGGCAGTAAATTCTCACATCAGGAAAACAGAATGAGAGCAAATGAAACACTTTATGCTGTACTTCAGGCTACTAGAAAAGGAAACATGAGGCAAGCTCAAAGCCCAAAGATGGCAGGAAATTATAAAGATCAGAGCAGAAATTAATGCAATGGAGATGAAAACAGTGCAAAGAATAAATAATCAGAGTGTTGCTTACTTGCAAGAATACATAAAATTGATAAATTCCTAGCCAACCTTATTTTTAAAAAAAGAAAGAAAAATTTCAAATTCACACTATGAAATGAAAAGGATGAAATCACTACAGACCCTATTGAAATTTAGAAGATCATCAATATCTACTATGTTTTTTAAGTTGAAAAATCAAATTAGGCTTTATTAAAATATGCATAGTAACCATCATTTTTCATCATTTCATTAGCATTAGAGAAATGAAGTAAAAAATAGTTATTCTACTATAATGAAGGCCAAAAGAGTCAAGAAAACCATCTTCCAGGCCCAATCTATTTACTAGTCTGTAAAAGGCCTTTTGGAAAGTGTCCTTAGTCATAAAATGAGGTGGTTCAAATACATATTAGCTGGGATCAACTGCAGCTCTGAAATCTTCATATTCTATTATTAGTACCAAATGTTAACTACACGGCAGCTACTCACAATGAAAACTTAATTCATAGAAATATTTTCAAGGAAGAAACGAGGAATACAGAAGTTTGTTCCTTCACAAATGCATTCATTTACTATTTTATTCACACAAACTAAAATATATACACAAGAAATGTATATATATATATTTTGTTGCTTTCAAAAAATTCCATGTTTCATGAGAACTATATAAATAATGTAAAATGTTTCTGCTATGTAACAAAAGAAAATCAGAATTCCCATGTAGTGTTAGGAAAATATTGAGATAATTTGAATTTATTGTAAGACAAAGTGAAATACTGCAAAGCAGTCTTTTCATGGAGGAGCTTTACAGTCTAGAAGTCATACATTTCATATGTTCAAGCACTTTGGTATGAATGAAATTAATGCAAATCAAAACAACAAATTCTCTATTTTGGTTCTCACATTAACTGGATCACTGGCAATGAGCCAACTGCACAACCACATTAGGTGACAAAATGAAACCTGTAAAGTGCTCCTTCTCCTGGTGGAGGTGGACATGCCAGGAGAGCTCTTCATGGGATTCCGGAAGCACATCACCCCTCTCCACATCTGGGCTCTCAGCAGTAGTGCTAAGGTTTTATAAAGCCTCAGAGGCAGCTTGGAACTTAAGTGCTCTTAGCTCTTTCCTCTGCACAAACAGAAATGACTGCATCAAGGCAGCTCAGAACTATAATTCACATTTAAAGTACACTGTTGGGGCCAGGGAGATGATTCAGTGGAATAAGCGCTTCTGGCAAGTGCAAGGACCTGAGTTCAATCCCTGGTTCTGCCAAAGGAAAAAAAAAATAAAGTGTGCTGTAAGTTTCAAAATATTATACTATAATAGCTTCTCTAGAAATCTATACAGAAACAAGAACATACTGCATTAATTTAAAAAAAAGTTTAATAGTCTACTAACAAAAGTTCTTAAGAAACACAAGTAACTGCTGCATGCTATAAATATTTCTTCATTGAGGTCACACTTAACTTTGACAACTATACAACCAAACCAAATCTGAGGAATTTTCATAGCATTTTTGTTATAATTGCAACTTCTTGTCGACATTGTCCAAATGTGGTACTGATTTTTAATTGTCTTTTTGCTGTGTATTTTCTTTTAAAAGATTACCTGTATCTGAGCAACTATTGATGAACTGCTTTCCTGTCATCCACCACAAGAGCAATCTTCTGAGGATTCTTTTACTGATGTAATTCATGCTGGGACTTTCTGTGAAGACAAGTACAGTAAAAGAGAAGTCTGATCAATGCTGGGGTTGCCCTGGCCTAGTGGCCATTGTTTGATACATTTCTGTAAGTAGAATGAATGACTCTGAAGAGCAAAAAGATATTCATTAAAATTCTATTAGCTTTTTTTGAAGAACATAATCAATTTGGGAACCTTCATTTAACAACCTAACCTTTCCTAAATAGTCTTCATCCTTGGAAAAATCTGGACGTTCAACAATATTTTCTGCTTCAACTACTTACTTTTGTTCTTCCTCTTCGATTTGATTGGCAACTTTCTCCAATTCTTCTTGCAATTGTGTTGAAGAAGTATGAGCCCAGGGAAACTCATTCAGCATCTGCCAAGCTTCTTTCTTCTTTCTTTCTTTCTTTCTTTCTTTCTTTCTTTCTTTCTTTCTTTTTTCTTTCTTTCTTTCTTTGTTTCTTCTTTTTTTGTTGTTTTTTGTTTTTTGTTTTTTCAGAGCTAGGGATTGAACTCAGTTCCTTGCTCTTGCCAGGCAAGCACTTATTCTACTGAGCTCTCTACCTGGCCCTTGCCAAGCATTTGTGTGTGTGTGTGTGTGTGTGTGTGTGTGTGTGTGTGTGTGTAACCAGGGATTGAACTCAGGCTCTTGCACTTGCCAGGGAAGCACTTATTCCACTGAGCCATCTCCCCAACCCAACGCCAAGCATTTTTCAGAGAGCTAATAAAACCCTTCTTCAAATCAGATTCCATATGAGAGACACTTTCTTTCAGCTCTAAATGAAGTCTTTTTCTACCTTTGTGATGTGGAAAAAGAATTGCTTTTAGGTTCAAATCTGGAACAATCATAGGTTCTAATCTATATGCCATTGGGTCAAGCAAATGATATATATTGAAGAATTCTTTACAAATATGAAACCTATAGTTCTCATCTATCCTATCAACTCCTTGAATAGTAATAAACACACCTATTGGAGATCCCAAAGCAAAGAAAATCTCTGGCTTGAAGTCTAATGAGTTGTGAGCAACAGAAACCTGTCCTGTGCCAACTTCAAGAGATTCATAGTCAACATGTAAAGAGCAAATATAAGCACCAACTAGAAGTTTCCTCTTTCACTCATTAGTTTCTGAGAAGAGAAAGGGTATTTCTTTAGCTTTTGGAAGGTTCTCCTCTTGTACTTTCATTGTAGACATCATTACTGCCTTCTTTTCTGATATTTACTTCTGTTCCAGTTTAGCTGCTTTCAGTTTTACAAAGTTGACTATCTTCTTTCTGGGTCCAACAGGTATCCCCATTTCCTTCAAGTCATCAACTGTATGCATAAGCAGAGATTCCACATCAATCTTTCCTTTTCAAAAGTGCTAACATATTCAGAGAAGCTAAGTGCTTCCAGAATTGCTTGCAAAGTTAAAACTTCTTCATTTTCAACATCAAGGTCACATGATTCATTCAAAATCAGCTTTGACGCTTCTGATATGTGCTCTTCCTGAAACTGAGGTTGCTTCACTACCCCATTAACAACAATAGGTCCAGGAGACTGAGAAAAATTCAAATCTTTCTGATTAGACAGCAACAGAAATCTTTCCCTTGAAATCCAGGTTCCAACTCAAAAAGAACACGTTCAGACAGTTTATCTCTAGCCCTACTTTCTCCACAATTGTCTGAGGGTAGGTAGGGCTGTTATAAAATAAAATCTCTAATCTAGCAAAGTTTCATTGGTAAAGTGGTGAAATTGACCAATACTTGGCAAAGTGATTTTCTTAATATTCCTGTCAACATCATTGACATCTCCACCCAAGGCACTATGCCAGTGAACAGGAAGGAACTCCACTGTACTTATCTTCCCATCATATAATGATTTCTTGAAATTTGTTTGCAGCAATTTGAGAGAAACAACCCTAAAATGATCTACACATTCAATGATGCTTCTAAACCACAAGGCCCAATGTCATGTACCATGAACACCATATGGTCAACCTGAGGCATTCCCCCACTGGGAATTTCATCAAGGCTGTCATCAATCCCATGCTTTACAACTCTGGGCCTTTGTCCATCTTGTGTGGTCCCTCACTCATAGGCCACTGAGGAAGGCGGGAACTGAACAATAACCTTTGGATTGTGCATAACAATAGTTTCTCCACTTGGAAATTCTAATCTTTGATGCCACTGATTTGTGGTTACAGCTTTTTTATATTCAGTGTCTACTTTTTCACTGAAGTCCTCTGCATAGGGAGTGAATTTGTTATCTGTGTCCCCCTTATCAAACCAAGCACAGTGCCTCACTTCAGCTGCCTCTTCTTCCCAGTACACATCTTTCCTCACTCAGTCATAGAGGTAAGCATTGTGTCATCTTCCATCTGTGCCTAGAACCACACTTGCTGGGTCTGGCTGGACCGAATTATACACTTCTTCAAGATGTGAAGAATCCAGCACATTGAAAGACATACTTGTCTGTATTCTGCCTCCTTGCAGTAAAACTAATGGGGCTGGACAGGTTCATACTGATGTTGAAGCACAAAAGGAGTTGGCGCCTGCACAGAGAGGCCTGCAGGTTTAGCAAGTACTTGCTGTTGTGTTCGTGAGTGTACTGAAGGAGAAATTGGTGGCAAAGACACTGGTGACATCTGGTAAATCTGCACTGAGGGTCCAGAGGTTGGAGGGTGAGGGATATGGGCTGGCATTTGGCACTGTTGCAGCTGTGGAGGGTGCAACATAAGGATTAGCCCTGCTGCTGACAGGGCTATGGCGATACAGATTATATCCTTGTTGGAGGGTTTCTTGGGGTGGGCTCCCAAAATTTGAAGGAGGGAGATCACTCAGCTGAGAAGGCAGATAAGGATTTTTCCCATCTGTGAAGAAGGTAGAGCACCATACTGAGCCTTTGAAACATGATGGAAATGCATTCATCTTGGGATTTGGTTGTAAAAGGGAGAGCAGTCAGTGGCTTGTAGAAAGCTGATTGCTCAACTGATATTACTATAGTTGTTAAGTGTGACTGTCCAATATTTCCAAAAGGATCGCTACTGCTTGATACCTGAGAGAAGTAACTAAATGTCTTTGAGGTGGATGTGTGAATATTATCCTGATCAAGGAAGTTTTCCTCCTCCCTAACATCTGTGCAATCCTCTCTGGCAAGAGCAGTGAGGCTGAGGTAGAGGTGGCTTGAGTGACTGGGATGAAGGGCACATTGAAACTGAACTCCATAGCTGAGAAAGAGAAGAGTAAGTTAGTATTCAACAAGGAGGTGGAAGCACCATTTCTACCACCATTAATTTTCCTTTTGGCCATGGCTGTGGGTCACCATCGATTACACATCTACTGGAAGCCTCAATATCTACTTTGAAAATCTTTACTCTCCTAGGATGAAAAACACAGAAGAAATGGACAGATACAAAGTCCAACACTCATTTATGATTATACACCCTACAAAAAATCAGCTCTAGAGAAAACATTCTGGAAATTCATCTAGAACAACAAAAGCATCCTGGGCAACAAAGGAAAGGAAAAAGGCATTACAATCCATGACTTGAAATTTTACCCTAAAGATACTGTGATAAAATCACCATATTATTGTCAAAAACTGGATGTGAGAATCAGTAGAACAGATTAGAAGATGTAGGCACAACTACAAACTCACTCAGCCACCTTATCTTCGACAAAGGAACCAAATGTGTTCACTGGAAGAAAGATAGCCTCTTTAATAAATGGTGCTAGAAACACTTGCATTCCACATGTTAAAGGCTAACATTAGACCCATGTCTATTATCATGCAGTAAACTATAGTCAAAATGATTCAAAGATTTAAATATCAAAACTGAAACACATGCCACACCAGCCCCACTCCTGGGCATGCTGAGTAGGCCACAGAGAACTGGCGTGGTGGTGCACAACTGGAATCGCAGCACAGGGGAGGCTGAAAACAAGAGGATAGATGCTAATCTGAGCTGTGGAGTAAGACCCTGGACCAAACACATTAAAATAAAAATTTTTAAAAACTAAAACACTAAATCTTCTGGAAGAGAAAATAGGTAGAAACCTTAAGAACATAGGGGTAGGTAGAGAGTTCAATAACAAAAGACCAATACTTCAAAGAATTAACAACTGGGATCTCACCTTTTTGAAAAGTTTCTACAGGTCAAAAGAGCAAAAAAAAAACCAAAACAACAACAACAAAAGAAAAACAAGAATTGGGAAATAAATTTACCTAACTGTTCCTCTGACAAAGAACTTCTATCTAGAACATATAAAGAATTTTAAAAATTCAGACCCCCAAAAACACCCAATCCAAAAATGGGCATCTGAAATGAATATACACTTCTCAGATGAGGAAATACAGATGGCAAACAAATATATGAAAAGATTTTCAATATCATTGGTCATTTGAGAAATGAAAATTAAAACATTTAGATTCCATTTCACCCCAGAAATAATGGCTATCATCAAGAAGACAACCAATAAATGCTGGAGGGGCTGTGGGTAAAACATAACCCTCCTGCATTGTTGGTGGGAGTGTAAACTGGTATAACCACTCTGGAAATGACTGTGGAGATGCCTCAAAAATCCAGGACTGGAGATCCCATTCAAGCCAGCTATTCCCCTCCTGATTATTTTTCCAGAAGTGAAAACATCATACCCCAGCAAGGTATTTGCACCCAAGTTTATAGCAGCACAATTTGTCATAGCTAAATCTCAAAAACAACCCCAATGCCCATCAGTGAAGGAATGGATAAAAAAGATGGTATATTTACACAATCGCAGTATTACTCAGCTATAAGAAAAAGATAAACCTGAGGCTTTTATAGGTGAGTAGGTGCAACTAGAGACCATAATCATAAGTGAAATACATCAGACCCTCAAGAGCAAACATCATGTTGTCTCATTAGTGTAAGACTCTGAAAGAATAAATAAAATCTGTAAGTTATAATAGATACTGTGAAAGGGAAAAATCTGATTAAAGAGAAATAACAACTGGGATAAGGAAAATGAGAAAAGAAAGGAAAGGAAAGGAAAGGAAAGGAAAGGAAAGGAAAGGAAAGGAAAGGAGGAAGAAAAAAAAAGATATATTTATGTATACATATAGGATGACTTGGATAATTGTACTGCTGATTTCTGCTAGTCTATTGTAAGGAGCAGTTAATGCTTAAGTTTTTTCTTCTCCTTTTTAATTTCTTATAGCTTTTTATTTTTTAACCAATTTTGCCTGCTTATACTTAGTAATCCAAGCAACTCATTTGAAGATAATAAGGGCCATGGATATATCTCAGTGGCAAAAGTGCCTGTCTGGCAAGTGCAAGGCTCCTCTTACAATGCAAATGCATCAGTTGGCTGATTTGCCGAGTTTGAAGCTGAAAAGTCTTCCCCATGGATCCTTGAGATCTATGGAAATTCTACTGTCCCTTGGTCTGTCCCAATTAATAGGGCCCTGACAGTGCTTCCCCTGCAAATGCCACCCTGCTCTCCCTTAGTTGAGCTGAACCTTCAGGGATGGATGTCTCCAGCTTTAGGTGAATACCTGGACTGCTTCCTTTGGGCCCCTCGGACTTCCCCCTGTAAATACAACTCATCTTCTGGTTGAGGGCCCAGCAGTGGATATCTTACTGCATGAATGCCACTTAGTTCACTAAAAAGGGACCAAGTTCTATTCTTAGGATAAACTCAGATACCTAGGTCAAGCCACAAAGCATACACATCCAGAGACAAAAATCTCACAAATCAGACACTATGTAAATTAAATCTGAAGATTCAGGCTACATATCCTGTTATCTTGTAAAGAGGCCATTGGAATAGGAGACCTGGAAGGTAGCAGACACTAAAACACCTGGCTAGAATATCTGTGGTAGATGGTCAGGCCATAATAAAGAAGGCTCCTATTTCTGGTGTTAATAAGAAAAATCAAAGAAACTTAGAAATTCCAGAAAAATTAAATGCTACGTAAAACTTCATGATAAAATGTAAAGTATGGTTATAAGAAATTTACGGGAGTGTGTGGAAGAGCTTCCTGCTACCCTGCACAAGCAGGACCTGTTGGTCCCAGCCCAGGCAGAGCGTGGGTAAGATCCTCTTCCACTCCCTTGGGACCAACCGACAACTCCTCAGCACCACCAAGCCCCGCCCGCTGAGTGAGAATTTTTGCCCTGTTCTGGGGACACTCAGATCCAGTCCTAGCACAGGTCCCGGTAAGTGTGTGGGAAAGGTTCTGGCTGCCCTGTGCCAGCAGAACTGCCAGTCCCAGGTGAGGCACAGTGTGGGTGAGACCCTCTTCCACCCCCTTGGGACCCCCCACCACTCCGCAGTACCCCCACTCACCGCCTGCCCAGTGAGAATTTCTGCCGCATTCTGGGGGCCCCCAGATCCAGGCCTAGCCCAGGCCCAGTGAGTGTGTGGGAGAGCTTCCTCTCCCCTATACTCCACATTACCTCCTCCAGACTCAGCTCAGGCCTTGCAAACAGTCCTGGAGTGAAACCTACAGCTGCAAACTGAGCAGAGAGAGTAGGGAACAAAGCCACCCAGCTAGTCCAGGAGCAGAACATCTAGCCAGAGGGGCACAACAGGTTCACCCCAAGGGCAGCAGCAGGAAGGAGCTGAGCACAGCAGCCAGACCTAAGCCAGACGCAGCTGGATAAGTGTAAACTTCGTAGAGCTGCACCTGAACTTCACTATGTGCGAAGGTTATAACAACAGCAAAGATCTACAACAAAGGTCAGAAGACACTGCGACACAAAATGACGAGAAGGAACAAAATACAACCTCAGAACCCAAGCCCACCTGTAACAAGTGCAGAGGTCACTAACACAGAACAAATTGGAAATCACACAGCTGAAAGCAATAAATCAATGGCTTCTGAAATAAAGAAACAGCTTCAGAAAGATAGAAGACAACAGACTGGAAATGAAAAAAGAAATCCCTGAATTAATAACATCTGCACTAAAGAATCAAATGCAGAAACATATGGAAGAAACCCAGGGCCCACCCAGAACAAGTGCGGAGAATACTAGCTCGGCTCAAATGCATGAATTAAGAGCGTCGATAGTAAATAAGCAACAGCAGAAAGATATAGAGGAAATCAGAGTGCAATTCTTT
>NW_004524624.1:13194582-13230129 GCF_000260255.1 Octodon degus | reverse complement strand
ATCTCCCTCATGAACATAGATGCCAAAATCCTCAATAAAATCCTAGCAAATAGAATACAGCAAATCATCAAGAAGATCATACACCCTGACTAGGTTGGATTCATCTCAGGGATGCAAGGAAGGTTCAATATTCAAAAAATCTATAAATATAATACAGTATATCAATAGAGTGAGAACTAAAAACCACATGATCAATTGATGCAGAAAAGGCTTTTGACAAAGTGCAACACTCATTCATATACAAAGTCTTACAGAGAATTGGAATACATGGCCTCTACTTCAATCTGATAAAAGCCATTTATGAAAACCCAATGGCTAACATAATTCTAAATGGGGAAAAGCTTAAATCTTTTACGTTTAGATCTGGTACAAGGCAAGGATGTCCTCTATCCCCACTCATGTTCCATATACTTCTGGAAACATTAGCTACATTCATTAGACAAGAGAAATAAATAAAAGGAATAAGAATATGGAAAGAAGAAGTTAAATTATCATTATTTGCAGA
Organism: Octodon degus; assembly: GCF_000260255.1. Classification (NCBI taxonomy): domain Eukaryota; kingdom Metazoa; phylum Chordata; class Mammalia; order Rodentia; family Octodontidae; genus Octodon; species Octodon degus. The sequence goes on along the minus strand of NW_004524624.1, from coordinate 13,229,624 downwards.
TGACATGATGCTTTACTTGGAAGACCCAAAAACCTCCACCAAGAAGCTATTAGAATTAATACAGAAATTCAGTAGCATAGCAGGATACAAAGTCAACACCCAAAAGTCAATATCATTCCTCTACAAAGATAACAAACACGCTGAGAGGGAAATTATAGGAACAATACCTTTTACAATAACACCAAGGAAAATAAAATACCTTGGAATTAACCTAACTAAATAAGTCAAAGATCTTTTCAATTAAAATTACAGTACTCTTTATAAAGATATCATAGAGGATTTCATAAAATGGAAAATATTCCATACTCCTAGACAGGAAGAACCAACATTGTGAAGATGGTCATACTCCCAAAATTGCTGTACAGATTTAATGCAATCCCTATTATACTACCACCAAAATACTTCACAGAGCTAGAAAAATCATTCCTAAAATTTATTTGGAACCAGAAAAGACCTAGAATAGCAAAGGCGATCCTGAGCAATAAAGACAAGGCAGGAGGCATTACAATTCCTAACTTGAAATTATACTACCAGGCTACTGTGATAAACTCAGCATGGTATTGGCAACAAAATAGACCTCAGGATCAATGGAATAGATTAGTAGATGCTGAAGCCCCTATGAACATACTCAGCCACCTTATCTTTGACAAAGTGGCCAAACATACTCACTGGAAGAAAGATGGCCTCTTTAACAAATGGTGGTGGAAAAACTGGCACTCTACATGCCAAAAACTAAAACTTGACCCAGGTCCATCACCATGCACTAAGCTAAAGTCAAATTGAATTAAAGATCTAAACATGAAAACAAAGACACTTAATCTCCTGGAAGAGAAAGTATGAGGAATTCTTGAAGACATAGGTGTAGGAAAAGAGTTCATGAACAGAAATCAAATCACACGGGTAGCAGTTGAAAGAATTAACAACTGGGACCTGCTCTTATTGAGAAGTTTTTGCGCATCAATAGAAATTACCAACAAAGTGAAAAAACAACCCACAAATTTGGAAAAAATCATGATAAATAAGTACTCAGACAAAGGTCTGCTTTGAGGAATTTATAAAGAACTAAAAACACTAGGGCCCCAAAATTTAAAGACCCAGTCCAGAAACGGGCATCTGAGATGAACACACACTTCTCAGAGGATGAAATTAAAGAAGCGAATAAATATATGAAAAAATGCTCCACATCACTAGCCATCAGTGAAATGCAAATTACAACAACATTGAAATATCATCTCACCCCAGAAAGGGTGGCTATCATAAAGAAATCAACCAACAACAAATGTTGGAGAGGATGTGGGGAAAAAGGAACCCTTCTCCACTGCTAGTGGGAGACTGGCGCAACCATTATGGAAATCAGTGTCGAGTACTCCTGAGAAAACTTGGACTGGAAATCCCATTTAATCCAGCTATTCCTCTACTGGTAGTTTTCCCAGAGGATCTGAAAACATCATAACATAGTGATATATGTGTGCCTATGTTTATAGCAGCACAATTTGTGATAGCCAAATCTTGGAAACAATCAAGATGCCTATCACCTGAGGAATGGATGAAAAAATGTGGTATTTTTATACAATTTAGTATTACTCAGCTATGAAAAATGATAAATTTGAAGCCTTTATATTGAAGTGGATGCCACTTGAACATATAAGTGAAATAAACCAGACACACATGTGTAAATATCGTATAGTTTCCCTGGTATAAGAACTCAAAAGAAGAAATACAAATAGAAAGGTATAATACAACTAAAAGGAGAACAAGAACTTGAGGACTAGACAATGAAAAGAGAACAAGGAGAAGAGCTAGGAAATATGACAGGGGCAAACCATACTGTTATATGTAGAAGATGGGTAAGGCAATGATCCTGAGAATCTTCAGAAGATTTTTGAATCTTGCAGTTAATTGAAATGATACTCATTCTGACTAACTATATATACAGACACTTGTGAACTAAGCAACTGCACTGAAGATGGCAATTTGTAATAGTAGGTTCATGCTTGCAGTGCCTGTCATTCTGGTCTTCTGAATACGGGCTGCTTGTCATGACATGTCAGTTGCTGCCGTGCTCTCGGGTAGATGATTGTTCAGAAAGAAGGGGGTGGTTAATGAAGGCAGGAGACAGGAAAAGGAGTGTTGCAGGACTGTCCTGCTTCAAGGTTGTATATGGCTAGATTTCTGAACTTATGTGTAAACATAAGAATTATATAATTCTGTGTGCCTATTTTTAAATATATTTTAATTTTTTAAATGTTTTTTCATCATATTCTGTAGGGACTTAAAGTTCAACATATCAATACTTGATGAAAAATACCTGTTCCATGTTATGCCTAAAATGTTTGATATTCAGACAGATAGTGAGGTTAAGCTTGACAGCCTAGGTTGTATGGTAATAACAAAAAGCTTGTCTTCTGGATGGTTAACAACCTAAGTTTGCAGACCAAAATTAGAGGAAAAATGAGGGTCACAAGGAAAGCCAACATTTTGGCTCTAGCTTTCCAAGGTCAATTAAGACTCAGGACATATGAGATCTTGTACTGTAATGTTACATAACTCAGGAGCATCCCAAATTTTCTGATCAAGGAGATTATGGGGCCAAGGAAGAAAGTGATCAGTGATGTAGAGTGTGCCTAAGGAGAGTCACATGGAAAGAAAACATTCTTTCAGGCTTTCATGGAGAGCACATTGGCCAAGCAATGGCCATGATTCATCCACATGGCTGACACTGGCAAAGGATCTACAATCTGAGGTACAGGATCTCAGGATAAATCCTGAGGGGATTTCACTGACCTTATCAGACCCAAAAGCTACAACTCTGTTGCACAGGTCTTGCTTTATCTTTGTCTTAAAAATCCAGCAGAAAAGTATAAAAACGAACTACAAGAAGTAAAGCCATGTTGTTATGTTGAGCTGTAGGGGACTCAGGTCAACAATTTCTGACATTGCCAGTCAAGTGGAAGGCCCAATACTATTATGGATTACCGGACTCTTTTAGAATATTTTTCTGAGTTAACACACCTATAATATTCAATGATGGAACTAAACAAAAAAGGGGATACAGATGAATGTCCATTTTGTATCTGTGTTTTCAAAATGATTAGGATAGATATATAGTTACATTCTCTTAAGGAATAGAGGGATTTGTTGTAATAGTGTTTGTGAATAAGATATCATGTCTGCATCTTGTACAGCAAATAACCACTAGGAAGACAGTATGCAATGTGTTAATTATTGAAACTGTCCTACCAATTTGATTGGAAACTGTCTCATTTCTATTTGTCTGTCAATAAAATTATGGGGAAAAAAAGAAATTCATGGAGCCTGAAAAAAAAAAGTATTGACATAGAAGTTGAAATATTCTACTTCAGAGAGCAAAGACTACCTCTTTTACAGGGATAGTTGAGTTCAAAGTAAATAATATTAAGCAATGTCATAATATTATAAATTAACATGTATTTCTTCTTGTTTCTCAGAACCAATATATAGACAAACACAAAAACCTTAAAAGACTCCATTCAGAATGTAAATGTTTTCCACTTCAGCAATCTACCAACAGTAGTTGAACAGATAAATAGCAGGAGTTGAGATGTGAGAGGAGGAGAGATAAGAGTATAAGAGTGTTCAACTCTACATCTCACAGTTGGATAGTGAAATGATATGCCTGAAGTTGATGGAACAAAAAATAAAAATAAAGCACATTATTTAAATTACAGACAATAGGGCTGTTGGGGGAAAGCACCTGCCTGGCCAGCACAAGGAACTGGGTTCATCCCTGGTACCACATTCCATGCAAGCCCCTGAGCCCTGGAATCACCGTGACAGCCACTGAAACCGGGCATGGTGGCACACACCTGTAATCCCAGCCCTGCTGAGATAGGATGATCACTATGAGTCTGAGCTGTGTAGTGAGACCCTATACCAAATAAATAAACAAATAAATAAATGATTTAAAAATAAATAACTGATGAAAGATTTTAAAAATTAGTAGGCATTTGAATAAAAGCAAGAAGGTGGTAGAGATGAGCTGAACTAGTCATCACTTCAAAGCAAGCTTGAGCTTGCTATAGAACTTCCTATAAAATTTTATTTCCATGAGCATGTGCTTCTGAAATTCTCATTAACATTCTTACATTACAACAGTCCCAGGTTTTCTATCTAATTTTCTAATTTTTCTATCTGATTTTCTAATTTCCAACAAGTGAATCACAGACCATACCTTCACCATAACTTCAGAGGAGGTAAAATTTCCATGATCTTCAACTCTAAATTGAATAGTCACCTCCAAGTCTCATGTGTATTGCCTTCTGGACTGTGGAAGAAGATGCCTCTGTACTACTATATTTCAAACTACATGTTGGTTTGTCTTCTTGGGACACCGCTTTTCTCTGAGTGTCACTTTCTCTTATAGACAAGTGCTATAGATCTCTCTGAAGTTCTGTCTAATGAGATGTACTGGAAAAATCTAGGAATTTCTCACTTATTAGGTAGCAGAGTAAAGGAATTTGCCAGAACTGAAGTATGGAGGATAAGACTTCATTTCACCTATCTCTTTCGTGCTTTGGTACCAATTCTGGAGCACGTACAATCTAAGAAAATTCTGGATCCTACTGTCCAAGACAGAAACAGAGATAATTAGATTTTAGAAATAGACCCACTTCCCACTTTAGATGCCAAAGCCAATGCTAAAACACTTTTGAATAGAATAAAAGCTGGATAATTCACTTTCAGAAATGAGAAATTATCCCTTTTTCCTCCAGTTCCCAAACATATCCTTTTGGTTTAACATAGTACCAGGGTCACAAGTCATTTTCTTGGTTTACAATATTTTTGTGTCACCTCACCTTACTTGGTTCACACATTGAATAACACTTAGAGAAGAATAAAATGAAAACTGCAGTTGAAATGATCAAAAACTGCTTAATAGAAAAGATACTAATGATTGCTATAACAAAAATGGGTAGGGAACACAGATTTTGAAGGAACACAAACTGTTACATATTTAAGGTCACACAGACTACAAATATGACAGCCTAGCCCAAATTGTTTTCTAGACTAAATAATGATTAGGTATAAGGGAGTTGATAACTCTCAACTCTATAAATCTATTACAAAATTAATAAATATTGTCTGGCCAGAAAACTGATAGTGGCTACAAATTTTTTTCTACCTATTGACAAATTTCTACTGTGGTTTAATCTAAGCCTTAAAGGGTACTTGGCATTCAGGGAATAAAAATATGGATGTTTTTCTGTTCACATAAATCACAAAAAGGTTGGAACAAAAATCATGGATGATGATTATACAAATCACCTAGAATATTGAAAAGGAATGTCTTATTTCTAAATAATTAGAATTATTTTAAGGGTCACTTATCTTGATTGTGACAAGGCAGAATTAGCATAAAGAATTTTTTCCAGAAACATATCATTAATCTTTCTCCCAGTGAACTTCTTCTTTATATGACTAAAATATGAAATGTATTAATTACTATGGGCTGCAGTCAAAACAATTTTAAAACACTATTACATCTATACTAGTCATTTCTGTAATATAGCTCCAATATTTTACCTTCAACCTTGGAATTTATATTGTTTGCTAGAATTAAAAGTCGTATTTTATGAAGTAATACTAACTGCTAAGAATAGTTGCTAGGAACACTGTATTAAGAAAGATTCTAATACTATATCCAAATTCAGCGATGGCAAGACTCTGATGAACAAATTTACTCTGGAAGCAAGAGAAAAGAATATAGCAAGAGCTCATTATCTGTGTCAGGTGCTCAAATGTATTAAAATATATTTTAAAGTTATAGGAAATTTTATACTTTCAATATAAAACACAGTTTCATAAGTTGAAACTCTGTTTTATAAAACTTATACTGAGTCTTGAAGAATTACCAAAATTATCTGAGTTACCCAAGCTGTCATGGAAAGAAGATAGATATATTCCAATACAAACATCAACTTGTCATTCATAGTGCCAAAGGGAAGATTCAGAGGAATTACATGACTTGGTAACCTAAGTCCTCTAGGTTAGCTTCATCTTTCTCTAAATCGACTTAATTTCTCTAGGGACCATTGGTGTCCATAGGCTGGAAACAGTGCCTTCTAAAAATTTTTTTCTTTTTGGAAAACATCTTCTTTTTAAATAATTGAGGAAACAATAGATAACCTAGGGGCAATGGGAGGATATATATACAAATAATTAAGTATTTGGGTTTTATAAAATGTTTCTATTATAGCCTATCCCATAGTATAGATTAGATTTAAATATGAAAGGTTATATGATTTTATTCAAATCTACAAAAATATTAAGTAAATATTTGATCTCTGACTAAGGAAATAGTAGTTAAGTTTAAATATAATGCAAATGACAAGGAAATGTCCCCTTTTATGAGCATCTTTAGTTGTGCTGTCATGGTTACCTTGTTGTCCTGCATCAATTCAGAGCATTTACTTTTCATGGTCATTTTGTCTTTGGAAAAGAGCCAGAAATCACAGGGTACCACACCTGGTGACTCAGGTGGATGAGGACATGCCACAATGTTATTTCACAGAAATTGCCAGAAACATTTTTGATTCAACACCTCAAAGCAGCCATAAAAAGACAATCAAGAAAGAGGGCTTCAAAAGTGCTTCTGAAAGTGGCAGGAAAATTAGGCTATATATATTCAAAGCAAGGGGGAGTATTTTGAGGGTTACTCATGGCAATCTGTCTCTTGCTATAACAAATTTTTTAAATTCTTATCTAAATATTATACACATATATATATATTTGTGGAACCGGGGTTTCAACTCAGGCCCTTGTGCTTGCCAGGCAAGCACTTATTCTAATGAGCCCTCTCCCCCATTCCCTATATTTTTATCAGATAGGGTAAGTTTCTAATTGATTATGTACGACATGTATAGCCAAGCTAACTTAGCATCCATCAATAATCAACCACGAAGCACTAAACGTTGTTCTGCCTTCCCCCGAATGAGTTTGCATCTGCTTCTCTGTCCTTTGCGCTCTGTCACAAGACCATCTCCCTCCAAAATCTCCACAGTGTAGCCTTCTGGTAGAACCTGTTCAGTGTGTCTCATCTTCCACAAGGCTTCAAGTGCAGCAGGCTCTGACAGGGAGAAAACACAAGTTAAAACAGCTAAATCCAAGTGATTGCAGGATCCATACAGCTGTGACTTCTGTCAGTTCTTAAATAAAATATTAGGTGTATGTCTTTTGTTGGTGAGCCATCCGAGGCCCCTTGTTCAGCTGGCTGGGATTAAAGCGCATGTAGATTAGTAGGCCAGCTGTTTGGTAATTGTCACAGCCAGTTAGTAGGTAACCCTCAGAACAGCATTCTCAGGAGGTAGCATTTTTGTTGCTAAGCAATAAAATCAGATGAAATAACCATTCTCTCGTTCTTACTGGTCCAGTTTTAGAACACAGGGTACAGGTAGCTGTGGATTCCTCTACAGCCCACCCATAACCCTTTTGATTTTTCTACCCAGAGCATTAAATGAGTCTTGGCAACTTGGACATCCTATTTATCAGGGCTTAACCACTGCTGATACAAGCTGGGCAGCAGCACTGAGTAGGATGTGCTTTCTGGTTGCAACTGTCATACTAAACCTGCCAGACCTGTTTTGGGACCTAGAGAAGGCCAAAATTGTAGGAAAGGAAATTGTAGGAAAGGAAGGTAAATATGTTCATAGTAATTTTTACCTATATTGATTATCAACTTTATTATTCATTTGAAATGCTTATTTGCCCTTCCTATTTGCATATCACTCTGTTAGAGAGCTCAAGGGACTGGGTAAGAGGCACTTGGACAGGGAAATTTCATTTCATTTCCCTCAGATCAGTTTGAATCATCTCTTCCTCCACCAAGGAACTGGCTGAACTCAGATAATCAACACACTCAGGACTGTGTTTCTTTCTACCTCAAAATTGTGATGACATCAGGAAATGATGTCACGGGTGCATATTTGAGGTAAACTCACCATTAATTTTGCTGTTTCACCTGACATGTTTGAACAGAGGTGAAATACCAAAAGTATAATGTTGTGGTTTTGCTAAAATCTGATCAGTTCAACTGAGCCATCCTGGCACCTGCAGTAGGAAACTCACTGTGCCTCAGAGGCAGTGTCTGGATCCTGCCTGGGATTCCTGACACTGGGCTTTGCCACTGTGTCTCTCAGGTCTGAGCCTCATATGAGGTACACCTTACAGGTTATTTAGCATGGTGACATTTTCTTTCCAAAAATTTATACTATTAATGTTCAAAAGTGTTCACAAAAAGTTCCTTTCAATGGGAATATCTACTAGGAATTTTGTTTAGTTTAATTTAATACATCAAATCATATCTATAAGGTACAAACTCACACCATGTGAATGGCACATACCTCTGCCAGGGTAGTACAGTATCTCCCACACCCAAGGGATTACTCAGAGAGCTCACTAAGGTTAGATAGAACATGGGACATTTAGCTGCAGCATTTGCCCTTACCCCAGAAACCACTGGCACAGATCAAGTGGCCAGCAAACATTTGTTCAAGTTGCTGAATTAGGAACCAAAGCAGAAGAAAGAGGTTAGCTTCAAAATATTTCTTGTAATAATTTTTGTTTTCTTGTCTGTATCTCTTTTTATACCTAGAATGCTCAGAGTCCTTTATGAACCCTTTCACCATCTAGGTAGGTGGAGAGGAAGTCTACCTACCCCCAGGGCTACATGGATGTGACAGCACTGAGGAAACAAGCAACCAGGGTAGAATTCAAGACTAGAACCAGCTAAGCAAAACATCAACCCAGACAAAATTCTACCCAGGCCTTCTTCTACATGTTAATTCATAGAGTTCTCCTTAAAATAATAATTTAGATAAACCAGCGTTTATAGGTGATGATGCTTGGAGTCTGTATAGCAGAATGTATAATGCTCTGAGGAATGTGTGATAAAAGAGAGGTAAGGAAACTGTCCGGCAGGGGAGGCATGACATGAAGTGGCCGGCCAGGCCCTGCGCAGCATGCCCTGTGGCTCCCTCTACAGACTGCTGTGCCGAGCAACATGCCCCAGACACGCACGAGGGACTAAGGGCCACAAGGCAACCTGGCAAAATGAAAGAAAAAAAAAAAAAAAAAGTATCCTGCCACTGCTCTTGTCCAGGCAAATGAAGGACAACCCTGCTCTGATTTCTGATGTTTGTGGCAGAAACATTTAAACTGGACTCTGTTATGTACAGAGTAAATGTTTGGATAAAAAGAATTTTTTTTAATTTTATTAGTTCATGTTTGTGGTACATAATGATTATATTAATTGTGGAGGATTGATATGTGTACATTGTACATCTCACTTCTTTTTTGCCCTTCTCCACTATTTAAAATTCTTTTCTTTTTATTTATTTACTTTTTGGTCAGCCTCAGATTTATTTATTTATTTAATAAGTCTTGGTGAGGTTAATTATCATAGGCAGATTAACAGTTTGAATAATAATCTAAAAAATATATAAAGCAATTATATAAACCAAAGTACATTTTTAGCTATATTGGCCATGTAGGATTACCATAACTTTGTTCTATATTGTTTTTTTCTTCTTATACCCTGTCTAAAAAGGAATTTCTGAAACCATGCTTTAGAGTTTTTCTTTTTAAGTTTCTTTTTTTTTTCGGAACTGGGGATTGAACTTGAGCTTGTCAGGCAAGCATTTATTCTACTGAGCTATCTACTTTAGGTCAAAAAGCTACTGTACTTATTACTTATAATTTATACATACATGGGAAATTTATTAGTTGATGGGCTAAGTAAAATCTCACAGAAAAATACCTACATGCCCTAACCTATACAGCATGCAAAATAGTCTTGTTCCTCAACTTTATCCTTTGTTGAATTAATAATAAGTGGTAACACAAGCTCATAAAATTGAAATGATCTTCACTGTCTTTTCACACCTTACATTCACATTAGAATCTATATATAATGATGCCCTTGCATGTTGGCAAGAGACTTTGGATAGTATTATTTCATAACGAAATCATTTTGTTATTTTAGGAACAAAACCCCTTGGATAAGGTCCAAGAGTCAATATCACTTTAAAACAAATTACTCTTTGTGGAAAATAACATATTAGAACTCTTGTGTGCTTTAATTTATGTTCCGAAAAGGACTCTATCTCCAATACTCAAATGTCAGAAACATAACATAAGACGTGTTCACTTTTTTTTTGATATTTGCTGTCTGTGACTATTCTGAGACACAGGATTTTGACAGTGTTCTAGATATATATATATACTTTACGTAAGGCAAAATTGCACCTTTTGTCACCACACAAAATAAACCTCAGTGAATGTTTCCTTTTTACTATCCTATCCATATGATTTGGTCATAAAGACATGATTTTGATCTGCATATTCCTGCTTTTTGAATGAGTTGCATTTTAACAGAACTTTCTCTTCACTGGAGTTAGTAATTATCAGCTAAACATCTCCTTCCCCGGCACAGAGAACACCCTCTCTGTGCAAGCTTTCCACTTCCTGACCCCAGAGCTCTTCAAACTGAAGTATTTTCTATATTGAGACAAGATATATTGAAAATATATAAATATTAAAGATTGCCCAAAATAAGGCCTTTTGAGAACACACTTAGCTTTAGCATGATACAAATGTACATGATGGTTTTTTTATCTACACAAAACTCTGATGAGGATTTTTTTTTTGTTTGGTTTGCTTTTTTTCTTTTTCTGTCTCACAAAAACCAAGTGTTCTCCAGCAATGAGGCAACGGAAAAAATCAATACTTGCCATGTACCATGTAACCAATAGAATAAGGGGAATGATTTATGTATGGATGGATGCAGCCTGAATCAGCTGGGGCCTTCTACAGAGAGCGAGAAAGAGGAAGAAGAGACAGAAAGGGAAAGAGAGAACAAGGAGAGGTGAAGGGAAGCTCACCTGCGGTGATTATTTCCACAGTATGGCCAGATTTTTTTTTTTTCTGCAGCAATAATCCCCCTCCCTGGCTCTGCGGGACATAGGCACAGCCTGCAATCTGTGGAATATATGATGGCTCAGCTTTCCCCTCCTCTCCTCTCCTCTCCTCTCCTCTCCTCTCCTCTTCTCAGTCACGATGCCATGTTCATATAAAGGTACCCTGAGAAGGAGAGAGAGATGCACAGCCTGCGGCCCTTCAGCCTCCAGCCATCTCCATCCTGTGAAAGGACACTGATGGGTTGACAAGCACTAGTTGACAGAGAGTCAAATCCTCAAGATTTCAAAAAAAAAAAAAAAAAAAAATCATCCCAGCACCTCTTGCTAAGAAGACCAGCGGGAAGAGCTCACAGCTCCCAGACAAAAACTATTCTATACCTCAGGAGTTTCTGCTGGAAATACATTTTGTTTCCTGGAAATCCAGGGAGCTACAACATTGGAAGGTATTTAATCTGTAACTTTTAGGACAGCTGAAGTCGTGTTCAGAGCTGAGTTGTGAATTGTGGTGATGTGCTCGTGGCGGGAAGGTGTGCCGGTTGGAAGGGGCTACTTGGCAGCTGTATATATGGTCCTATTGTATGTTGAATTCTGGTAGTTGTGACTTTAAACTGAGCTAATCATTTGCTTTAGGATGGCATAGTAAATGTATTTCTTAAAGGACAAAATAGTTTATAAAATTTCTACTCCCTAATTCAAACTCAGGATAAACATTCTTAGACTTTGTGAAAGGCAAATTTGACTATTTGTTTGGAGTATCTTTGTTTTTGAAATGGATTTGAATAGAGCTAAATTTACTTTTGTGGGTTACTATCTCAGTTGTGCTTAAAAATACAGACAGGAAGCTTGATAGCATTGTATTTCCATCAGTCTTTTAAGGAAGAGTGAATTATGTTATTTTATGAGGAACAATAATGCCATATAGTTTTTATATTGTGTTTTTAAATTTTTACTCAGACATAGTGTTGATATTACACTAAGGTGGTCCCTTAAAATATTCTATATTCTATATATGTCAGAATAATGTCATACCGTTAACGCTTGTTTAATTTGAAGCTGATGGTGTTATAGTCATAAACTATTAAAAAGCTTCCCCACACCCTTCAGTTGAAAGTGTGTATACAACTCAGTAACATCGCAAACTCTATTGATAAAATGTCGTGCAATTTAAAAATTGTCTATTTACCTTATGTAAATTACCCTAAGCCAACAAAATGCCCTGTTGTTTTTAAATATGTATTTTAACCCTATAAAAATTATTTTAACTCTCTTAACAAAATTTCATGTTGCTTTTGAAGTACGTATACTTACATATACTAGATGGCAATTTTTAGCATTTGTTCAGATATATTTATTACCCAACTTTAACTTATCCCATAATAATCTTCATGTTTCTGGCATTTATTTAACTCCTTATTTACAGTGTAGGTTTTATATATCTATTTAGTAAAGTTTTTGTATCAGGATTAGAAATAAAGTATAGACAGAAAAATATAAAGAGCTGCTCTCAGCAGTCCTCATCTTTTAAACATTCCACACTTTAATGCCATATTTTAGATGTCATTGAACAGCAGTTAAGTTGAAGCTGTACTAGTTATACACTTGCATGTCATCATTCAAATACCTAATCATTGAGAGATTTCATCTAGCTCTGTAAAAAATTATTTTGGGAGGATCTTTACGTTAAGTGAATGAATACATCCGATTTCCTTTCTCTAAACAAGATTAAGAACAATAAAAATGTAGTCTACAAGTAAATTGTACATAGTGAACTATCTTTCAGTAATAGTGACACAGAACTGAGCACCCAAACAGCAGAAATTATGCATATTCATTTTGGAGTGGGGGGACCAAGTGGATACCTGCTGCCTCTTCTGTGTATGATACGATGGTCACTGTTTTTTGCAACTTGATCTTGATCGTCATTCTCCTTTCCCTCCTTCTATTGCCCCAAACAGGTAAAACAACAGAACCCATTACCATCTTTACTTTTGCTTCGACGATCTCCATCAAGCTGTCAGGGGAAAGGTTAATAAAGACAGAAAAGCTGGACATGGCCCAAATAGAGAGGAAACTGAGAGGCTCTAAGCGTCAGGTGCCTTGGCCAGAAGGAGTGTCCTCAGAACCCCACGGGCAGGAGCGTGCGTGCCAGCGGACGAAAGCCCATGGAAATGATGAAGCAGGATCACCACAAGGTGCTACTGAGCTTTAAGGTAAGCATAAGGAGGACCTTATTACAGGTTTATTTTAAGAGCTGTGCTGTCACCACTTAAGAAAAACTGTTATCTATAGCAGAAAAAGAGATTAAAAGCCTGCCAAAGGCCATGGAGAGTGTTTAATGAGTCTAGCCAAGTCTCTTATGTCATTCGTGATGGGCCTTACAACCACAGGTATCTGGATGTCAGCAAACAGAATCCTAGCCCTAACAATAAGGGAAACACACAAAATGAATGCTTTCAAAAACTGCAAGCAAGAGGTGGGCAAAATAAAAAGCCCAACAACTAGTTTTCATTCCCAGCACATGTCTTTTGTTTTAAAAGTTAATTTCTATTAAATATAACTCTTGGCTTTCCAGTGCAAGGCAATAATCCTTCACCCCAACATGAGACTAATTTCCTACAAACATCTGGAGTTAAGATTCAGAGTTGAAACTTATGTTGGCATCTTACACTATAAGGATAAAAAAATTCCTCTCATTGTGAACGAGAGCATTCAGCGAACAGCTGCTATGGTTTATTCTGCTTTATCAGTAGTTAAAATTTCACTGATGAAATACCCATTAAAGGGAAAATCAATATCCAAGCTTAACTGCCTGCTTTGTTTTAATACCTCAAATTATTTTAAAAACTGATTAACATAAATAACCCACTGCACAGGAAATGCAAAAAATAAGGGTTTCATATCTCTAGCCTAGCCTTCGTCAATAAAGATAATATCTAGCTCTCATTTGCATATTAATCCATTGCATAAAAAGTACAGAAATAACTGATGAAAATGTATTTTGTCTAATTTTATCCTTTTATTCTAAATAAAATCACTCTAACATTATAAGTAAAATAGTATTACTCGTGAATAAGAGGCATATTGATTATACCTAAGAGATAAGTTGTAGGTGGTCCATTTAAAAGCCCTGTTTCTTGCTCACTCCATTTCTTTTTTTCTCTAATTAGGAAATAGCAGCCAGAGCATCTTGAATTAGTCTAATTTAATCTGAACATAATTAGATGGCAAATTCCCATTCCTATTCTACACTAGTTCACTTTTAAAACCACGGAGAACTTGTACTCCGTTTAACAGGAGGGCTAAGTAGGAACAAGAACATGTGACAGTGTATTTCTGTTCATTGAAACACTGTCAAAACCTCATTTCCTGTGCTTTCTAGACCTTGCCAGGTAACAGCCCACTGAAAATATTAAAAAAGAAAGATGTTCAAATCCACACCTCAGCTGGATCGCCTGGTGCAGTAAGGTTTGGGGCCTCCTCCTGCGTCTTTGCATTTGCATCTTTGTAGATTATGAGGAGCGAGAGATCCTTGCATGTCTCACAAAGCTGTCCAGCTCCTGCCCCAATCTGAAATGGTTTCACTGTTACAAGATGCTTCATTTATTCAAGCAGAATTTTTTCTAAGATCTAAATGAGATCATATGCTCCCTTCCCTCACCCCCAGGAATAATCCAAAGGATGGGAGGCTACTAATAAAACAATTAATTGTGATGAATTTCTGATTTTTGCTCCTTCGTCTAGTGCTATTTCCATGGCAACATCCTCTCATCCTATTGTTGGGTTGTTCTTCATTCACACAGCGGGTTAAGCCCAGGGCAGCCAGGGCAGGCCTATGGTCAGCTTTTATTTTCTCTGGCCCTTCAACAAAGGTTAGTTGAGGTCAGCAGAAGCCAAAGGGTAATTACTTTTCCTCCTCAGGGTTAAAGGTACACAGACTGCTATTGGGACAACTGTATGGATGACCTTCAGCGTTTTAATGTTCAATCTTTGCTTTTAACAGCCCAAATGAGTATAACAGTCATGATGCAAGTCTCCTGCCCAAAATTCAAAGTAGAAAGACAAACTAGCCCTTTTTGTAAAACTAACATACATTAGCATAATATACCCTTGGAATCAATTTAGAAAACTCAATGCATAAAAACGTTTCCTATGCCTTAAACGAAAAAAAAAAAAAAAATCCATGGCAGAAAGGTGCAGCTGTGCACTGGTTTGTCTCATTCAATTAATCTGATATGCATAATTTCCCAGGCTTCAGTCATGGTCCTCAGGGTATGTTCTTTAAGACTGAGAAGAAAATGGAAGTTTTCCTGACTCCATCATCAGCCCTATTTTTCCCCTTTAAAGATTCATCGTGGCTCTGTCTTCCTAAGTTGATTGACTAAGAGTAAGTCAGACTGAAATATTTCCTCTATTTGCTTCTCTATTCTTAAAGAAAGTGACTCTAAAATAATGGGAGGGTGGAACTATCCTTCAGAAATGCAATTCTTAAAACAGTTTTGCCATCCACACTTGAAGAGCCTCTTTCAAACTTCAGTTTTCTACCTTAATCTGAAATTTTAGATAGATGATCTATGAGCCCCTAAGATGGAGCCGGCCACCACATGAACTCCATGTGCCATTTTTCTGCCATGAGGCAAAAAGACTTTCAGCTCCCTGGGCTTGATTCAGGTTGAGAGAGACACGCAGAGGGGGGCCAGGCCTCTTCTGGGGGAGCTTGCTGGAGCCATCTGAAGGGAGCTCAGCCTGGGGCAATCATCTCTCAGAGTCTGTGTCCAAGGAGTGGACTCAGACGGAGCAGTATTTGGGGGACTGAAAGTAGAACCTCTACTCCCACTGAGGGAAGTAGAAGCATTGTTTCTCTGACTCCTCCGTGTGTGGGCTGAGAGTAGCCAGATGCCTGATGCCTTCTAACCTCTGCCTCCCTGGCAGCCTTGGACTAGCTGTCTTTTCAGCACTGTCCTCTGCTTCCTGGTAAGCCATCCCTCTGCTTAGGAGCTGTTGCAAACCCTCCAGATCCACCATGGGAGGCTGCTCCTGCAAACTGCTTCATCTGGTGCTTTGCCATGGGACTTTGGCACCCCTGCTTAGGCCACTCAGCCTCCCAGTGGCAGTCTGTAGCCTCCTCTGTGTGGCTTCCTCCTGTCTGAGCTTCTGCCCTGCCCACTAAATGCCAATTCTCTTAGCCAATTCCCATTTTCTTAAAGGATGGTTTGCAATTTAATTCCAAGAAAAAATTTTCCATATTTGCTTCTGATACTTGTAAATAGATTACATAAATCCATGTGAAGGACATATTATATATTATGTATCTATTACACATAACACTCTGTACATGATTATATTTTGGTGCTATACTAATTCATCTAAACATCTGAATTGTATTAAATGGCAACTTTTTAAAAACCTACTTTTTTAGATTTAAAACTTCAGGGACCTCTTACAATACTCTTCTATGTTAGAATTTGAATAGTTGTCCTCGTAAGTTCCATTTTTTAAGTTTTCTTTATTTTTTATTGTCTGACAAAGTCTGCATTGCTATCATACTTGAAAACAAGGTCTTCGGACATCTTCACATCACAAGCTCCCACTATTATCTCCTTCAACGATTCTCCACTAATATCTGCTATTATCAATTCATAAGTAACAAGATAACAGAAAATAAGTTATGATTACACTCCAAGGATGTTTTATTTTAAGAGAGATGCTTGAATTGTTCAAGACTCATTGATTAGTTACGGATATGGGTGGTGAGAAACAGAGATAGTATTTAGAAAAGGATGTAAGACAGCTAAGAAGGCACATGTCAGGGTCCGGCCAGTGACCTGACTTCAGACTACCGGGTGAAGAAAGGGAGGGGAGATCTAGCTGTGCCCGTGCCAGGTTGACAGCAATGTTGCTCTAGTAAAAATTAAAATAAAATAATATTTTTTTTAAAAAGTGTTCATTCCTCAATTACAGATCAAAGGAAAAGCAGTCAACTGTATTCTGTGTTCACAACTCTATGACCAAGGGTATTTGTTGAAAGTAAACTTGATAACTCTTAAAGCTCACTCTAGGGTAGTTATCAAGGACTTCAAGGAGTGTCAGGGAGAGTGATAATTTTAATAAGGTAATTTTTTAAAGCTTATCTTTTCCTTTCTGCATACTTGCTCCCCATTACAGTCCTATAGAATGTCACTTTACCTTGGAATTTTAATGCCAATAGGTCTTATCTACCCCACTGTCATTAGAAAAAAAATGTCTAGCTGAACTGTTTAGCCACATGTAACACATCTCTAATGATAGTTTCTTGAACGTTTTAATAAAGAAGATACTAGAGTATTACTTTCCTAGGTTCTGCCAAATCACCTTTTGAGTGCTTTCTAAACCAAGCACAAATTTTAAGTGCCTTTCATGTGTTAGGCCAAATCTTCTGGCCACACAACGTATCAAGCATGTTCATTCCTATCAGAACAGACACAAACCTTCTAGGCAAGAAATTCAAGCACTTACCCTTAGATGCTTCTCACTATTTCTTTTTTTTTAATTCATATTTATCTTAATAAGAAAAAAGATAAAATAGCAATGAATCAGTTTCAAAACAGGTTAGTAGGATGTTTACAGTAATTAATACATTGCATAGTGTTGGCTTCATAGTAGTTATTTAGAGGATAAGATGCGCACATGATATCTTGTCCAGGCAATATTAGTACAGACTTTTATTTGCAGTGAACTAAGAAAGTAGCTGTATATTTATCCTAACTCTCTTGTGTATATGTATATATCTTTTCCTTCCCCTTTTTTTTTCACAACAAAACTGTCCTTTATTTTCACTTTTGTGACGTCAGTAATGCATGACACTAGGTTGCCTAGTAACTTACAGCTAACCTTAACCAGACAGGATGTTCATCTCAGGAGTAAGGAAGCTTGTTTGCTTTAGGCCCTGGGCCAAGTCCCACCTACATATATTTGATCGATTTCTTAGCTGCATGACTCCCTATATATGCCCCTTTTTTGTTTTGTTTTTTCAGAGATGGGTGTTCCACTGTAGTTAGAGAGCTATATTTGGAGAAGTCTTTAAAGGACCTTTTCATACAACAAATCAGTCTAAAGATTGTAGGTACTTGAATTTGGTAAAATAACCCAATATAGTCCATAATAGTAGTTGAGAAGGATTTTTTTTTTTTTGGGGGGGGGGGCTGGCTTAGGCTGCCTTAAGGGTGGGTCTGGTACAGCTTCTGGAGCTGGGAATTGAATTGTGGTCCTATGCACCTGCCTGCATTTACCCAAGCAGTGTTTTAAACAACTGAACAATCTGGCAAAGTCCACCCCCCTCACCCCACCCCCATAATAGTAGCGAGTTATCAGCACAACTGGCAATTGTCCAAAATTGTTGACTTTAGCCTTTTACAGCTCAGCATATTAATATAGCTTTACTTTTTATACCTCATGGTTACACTTTTCTGCTGGATGGTTAAGACACTATTAAAGCTGTTATTTTCTCTTGAAATGCAGAGCCATTGGGTTCTTTGTCTTTAATTGGCTTCCCTCCTTCCTATTTTGTAGGAAAAAAATTGTCACAATAAAGTTCAACATAGAAATGTTTTCACAGTCATGATCAATTCTTCCTCGTGTGCCAGAAACAAATGTGAACTGTCACCCTAATTCTTCATGTATCCAAAATAAAAGTGGCTCATCACTCCTTCTGATTGGCATCTATATGTGTGGAATGCAAGGCTGCCTCTTAAGGAACTGACACTAGAAACTTCTCTAACAGCCACTGAGTATCTACAGAAAGTAAAAGAGCAATAGCGGGGTCCAATGGGACCTCTAATCCTAGTTTCCTGAGGAATCACCACACTGATTTCCATAGTAGTTGTACCAGGCTACGCTCCCACCAACAGTTGAGAAGGGCCCCTTTTTTCTCTATGATAAATATGATCATTATGTGTACCTAAAATATACAAATAAACTTAATTTTAAAAAATGGAAAAAGTAAAAGGAAAGTGTCATGGCCCAGAGTACCAGATGGCAGTACTACATGAGTGATGCATATCCAGTGGTTGGCATCAGGGTGAGATGGTGGTCTGAACCAGGCAGCGCCTGTAGGACTGACACTAAGTAGGAATTAGGAAGAAGACTGAACTACAGCACTGCTCAAATTGAGCATTCATGTGGAACTCAGATTTCTCAGCCTCAGCACAGAGGTACTGATTCAGTAGGTCCCTAAATCTGTTTGTAACAAGGTATCAGATATTAATGAAGTTTCCCATCTGTAGAATATATTACCTATTTCTGGACTGGGCCCATCATACCTTCATCAGTCAGAAGGTCTCTCACCTCTTGAGAAGACCAGACTCTCTTCTATTATTTCAGTTTAGCCTGATACAGACTTTTAACGAATATTAACTATATGGCTACTTAAAAATAGTATCTTTCTTACTTTTACTTAACTTTAATACTCTGAGTTCTGTGTATCCAGACAACCCATTTCCATGCATTCCAAATCCTAACTTCTTTGGAAAGTTTTAGGTCATCTTACTCTTCTCTGATCTTGAATGACCTAGGAGATTGCCAAGACATAAAGTGACATGAAACCCTTTCATCAGAAACTGGTGATTTTGAGAGGCAGCTTAATACAGTGGTAAAGTTCATGGGCCGTGGGACCATTCAGATAGACTGGGTCCTGAGCCCAGCTCCAACTTTCACTAGCTATGACTTCAGGTAAATAATCTATCCTTACATATCCTCAGCTTCTCTTTCTACTGAGTGCAAATACCAATCACAAAATACTAATATGCATGCATGTATACATAACTCATAGGATTATTGTAAGATTGGGTAACGTAATATGCACGAAGAGCCTTTAGCACAGTGTCTGAAGTGTAACAATACCTAGATAAACAATAGTTACTCTATGTATAAAACCCACATTATGAACAGTTAGCCCAGAATTAAAATTCTAGCTCATCAACTTCATGTTAGATAAATTTAGTCAATGTAATATCTCTTTGAGCCTCAGTTACTTCATATTTGAACAGAAATAATTTATCCACCCTGCAGAATGATTATGAAGCATAAAAATAGGCATAACTTTCTTAACACTGTTTCATAAGACACTACACCAATGACTATTACAAACAGCATTATTATTTGACATATTGCCCTTTATTTATCTGTGTTTAGGAAACCTCTACATTTTTTTTCCAGCTAGCATGCTCTGAAGCACGTGAGAGATGTTGCCAAAGTAAGACTGTTCTTTGCTCTGTGGCCCATGTGCAAGTCAAAGAAAATCAAATACCATTTTGAAATTTCTCTCAGGCAAGCAATATATATTAGCTATAAATTATGTAACTTATCCCATGGCAATATTGTTACGGACCAGATTTCTTAAGAATACATCCAGGAAAAATTAAAGTGAACCTTTCCAATTATCTGGGGGCACACAGTTGGGCCTAGGCAGGGGAGGAAGGATGTGTATAATTCCACATTTTGTACTTGGCAAGGAAAGCACCTCAAGTTTACATTAGGAAAGAGGAAGTCTTTTTTCAGCTAATTGTGTTTTTAGGTATTTAAAAACATGCTTCAAAAGATTCAGGGCTTGTTGCTGTTGCTGCTTATGGAGCTCTGCTACTGCTTCAAGTATGTTCTTAGTATTGATATAGAACACTGAACAACGTAAGTGTCCCAGAATAAGCTTGTTCCTCCCCACCTCCCCAGTCCTGACATTATAACACAAGCTTTACTATTGACTTCACACTCCAGACTCAGAACAGCTCCTTCAAGAACTTCTCATTGCTTTAAATCTGTAGCTAAGGAAGACCACAGCTTCATTGGTGTGTGCCTACTGAGGCTGGATGAACCGCTTCCACAGTAGAGCACTGGTTTGTAGATTTCACAAACAAATAAGTTGTTTTCTCATGAGACAAAATAAAACACCAGCTTTTTTTTCCTTAGTTAAGAGATGTGGGTTTTTTTTTTTAATTTTGGGGTCTTAGTGGGTTTTTTAATAAAAATTTGTCACCATTTCATTATTGGAAAGACATTTTATCAAAAAAAGTAGAAGCACAAATCAGGAAAATAAAAGTCAGTCTTGTCCATGTATGTGTATGTACACACACACATACACACACACACATTAAAGGACAGAATATTGCCATGGAATGCCATGGTGGCCCTCTGTGGTGGCCCCCAAATGTGACTGGGATCCTTCCTTGACCTTTGCTTGGAGCTGGCTCTCTACACTCTATAAAGAGACATATGGTGTCTTTCAAGCCCTGGATTTCCAGACCACCTGCCTCTCTTGGCCTCTGTGAAGGACACAACCCACTTCTGGAGCCCCTCTTGCTCTGCAGTCATGCCTGTCCCCACATCTGGTGAGGCTGATCTTCTTGTCCCCTCCAGGCTCCCAATGTAGCCAGGTCAATTTTGTTTCCCTTGTTCTGGTTAAGCATTTAGCAAGTAGATGCTCGTTCACCTGAAGGATGTTGAACTTCTTAGTCTTCTTTTATGGATATAGAAATAAGGTTCCAAAAAGTTCAGAAGCTCTCCACAGGGACTCAGAATGAGCCCATGGTGACATCCTGCTTTGAGTCGCAGGACAGGATAAAAACAATATGAAATGAATATTTCCCCTTGACAACAGTGAGACTGCAGGAGTAGAATTTTTTCAGTTTTACAAACTAAACACTCTTTTGTCCCATGTCAACTCAGTGGATATTTACTGAGTCCCTATTGCTTGTTGTGCCAAGTGCTTATAGGACAAGTATGAAGAAATGTAGACTCCACTCTCAAGACAAAACTCTACAGTTTACTTCTCCCTGTAGGCCCTGGAGAATCTTGCATAATTTTCATGCAATATGCCAGAGATCAGACCAGCAGGTACAATGTAAGTGTCTCTGGCAGGCAATAAAACAACCATGAGACAGAGCAAATTCAATGTGAAGGGCTCTCGGGGAATCTTCACAAGTGTTAATCTCCAGGAAAGGACATATTTTACACAGAGCTTTCTGACGGCCTCATCCTTCTTCCTGCGATACATGATTTTTCCACCTTTGAATATACCTGAAAAATTTTGGCAGATTTTTCTTCATTCTAAAGTTTTCAATAAAAACAAACTAAATCAGCTGAGGAAAATGAAAGGAAGTAGAATGACACTGACCTGAGTGACAGTAAACGTATTATATTCCTGGAACTACTACCAAGCAAGAAAATGCCTGGGCCAAGTCAGTTCACCATTTGGACCTCAGTTTTCTCATCTGAAAAACAAGTCAGCTGAGCCAACAAAGGAAGCACACATACCAGTAGTAACCACTACGTGCAGGTGGTGTCCTCAGGGCTCTGTGAATATTAATTCACCTCATCCTCAGAACTCAATGAGATCAATAGCATTTCTAACTCTCACTTTAAGAAAAGGAAGTTGGAGGACAGAGAAATTTAATATGGCCTTGCTTCAATTGCTAGAACTAGCAAGCAGTGGAGATGGATTTGGAGCCACTGAGCCTATTTCCAGCATCCTTCTCAGGATGTGCTGTTGTCTTTTAGCAGGTGGGTTTACATATTGCTAGAGCCTTCAGTGTTCTATTCTATGGGTCTATATATTTAATATGTGTACTACAGCCTCAGAGTATATATTGTGCATCCATGGAACACCAACATTATATGAGAGATTCTAGAATTTATGAATCAAAGGTGTACCTCATAATAATATCAAAATAAAAATTTTCAGAATGCTTATATGGATATGGCTGCTTTACATTCTAATTGCACCTTGGGTATACTGGGTTGGGAAAAGCACCAGACACCAAATCAGGAAAATGAATCTCAGAGAGGTCAGAACCTGACTATATTGTCCTATATAACAGGGAAATGAATTTTTAACTTCTCCAGCAAGATCAGACACTTCAGGCTGGTGTCTTTGGTCCATCCAACCCACAGCACTTATGCATGTGTATCATCAAAGATGTCCTCTTGGATTCAGTGGAGACTTACCAATATCTTAGCAGTGACGTGGAGAGGTCTCTCCCTCTGAGGCTCCCCTCCCTACCCCTCCAGAACAAGAATATGCTTTGCAACCAAGGATCTGTTCACTCAGCTCTTCAAATCCAGATGTATGTTGTGGGGTCACTGCAGAACGAGTTTTGGGGCCTTTTAAGGAAGAATATAACCTCTGGCTTCTGCTAATGCTCTTCCTCTTCCCTCTGCACCTCCTCCTCCTCCTCCTCCTCTTCCTCCTCCTCCTCCTCCTCGTCCTCCTCATCCCTCCACACTTGAGAGGAGTCTTCTGCCCCCTCTGGAGGAAACTGCTCCCTTGAACGACTCCTGTAATGTTCTGTTTTGAGAAGCAGTTGCTCATTCCGTGGTGCATCTGGTGCTTTCCCAGCCCCACGCTTTGTGCCTACCCTTAGTTCCCTCACGAGCGCACTTCTCCAGGTCCTGCCTTCAAATACTGTGCTTGGTTCCTGGCCTGGCTCTCATGTCACCTTCTCCATGGAAACTCTGATTTCCTTCAATCAAACATGATCTCCTTGTGTTTAGTGGCCCACTGTGCCTTTCAGGCCTCCTGCACCACACGCCGGAGCTCTGCTTTTTACTGTCACTGGGCTCATCCTTTCCGGCTTCCTATTAGTTTCTTCACATTCAGACTCGATTGAACTCTCGCCAGAACCAGGAGCAGTACCTGGCACTGATAAATAGCTGCTTGGTGTTAAATTAATCTTCTAGCTCTCTGTTAGAAGGATTCCCTGCATAAAATATAGGACAAAGAAAAGGGACTGTTAATGCTAGTTTCTTTCCCAAATTTTACCAATAGTAGAGATGATTCCTTTTCTAAGTGAATGAATTCTTGACAGACAGACCTCAGCCCAGAACTGTAACACGCTTTTGGTAACTGCCCCATAGCCCGTCTCCAAAGTGCTTTCCAAGTGTGAACGTGTTTAGCTGCTCAAGGTCCTCACCACTCAGCTGCTGTTTTATCACAGAAAAGGAGAGCTGGGGACAGTGTGAATGGCAGAACTGGCACCAGAAAATGACCTTGCTCTACTAAGCACTCAGTTTGCACTTAAACTAGTTATCCTTTCCAAGGGAGATGTTGGGACCCAAGAAACACTAGCTGTGGCTTTCTTGCTCTCTCCATACCTTTTATTAGAAAAGATTATTGTTTGGAATTTTGACATTAACAAAGAGCTGGAGTTTATTCAACTCTTCTAGGGGAAAGAACAATTCCAGTCTTTTCCTCTGAAAACAGCAAAATTGGTCAATGAATATGCAGAACTGAAATCAGGGGACACTGCACAGGGGCCAGGACTTTGCAGGTGAGGTCTTGTGAAGAGAGCCTGAGGTGCCAGCTCCAAACTGCTGCTTTGGGGCTTAGTAGGTGCCCATAAGCAAATGGATATCCACTGTTTGTTGATGAAGCCACCAGGGCTTCATTATTCATCTCTGAGCAGTGTTTCTCAGCCTTTTAAGCTTGATTACCCTTTTAAAGATTTTGTAGAATTTTTTACCTAATTGCTCCTCCTTCACTTTGTTTTCCCTTAACTTTTTAACACCACAGATACCATGTATTCTGTTTATATAGTGTCTCTGTGGAGAGCCACAGCCTTTGTAATGCCTCAGGTATTTTTGTACCTGATATTTCCCTGCTCCACCAGGGCATGAGCCCTCTGTTAGGATGCATGCCAGTCATAGACCCACCCTTACATAAGAAATAGTAAGATACTTCTCGGCACTACCCAGGGTTCCTTTTCATTTTTTTCTCTATTTTATGGATCCCCTAGATGCTGAGGTCTCTCAGGACTCAGAGCTAGAAGCCAAGGTAAGTGAGAGGCTGTTCTGTAGAATGATACAACATAAGCACATCAGGACAGAGATAACAATACTCCCAGAGAAATGGGGTGTTTCATTCAGACAGAATTTTCTACCAAAACAAAAAAATCTTAGCCAAAGAATAGCATTATCAGACTTTGGGAACTGGCTATTCTGTTGTCCCTTTTACCAGCATATGGGTACAAAATTGGATTCTACTTATATTTACTTCATTTTTCCAATATTATATTATATTATTGGAATATTATATTTCCCAATATTGTAGTTTCTAATTTCTATACTCTACTTTTGGTCTGAGCATTTGATAAGCAACACACACACACACACACACACACACACACACACACACCGGTAATGACTTTAGTTACTAGCCCACTTTAGGCCAAAAATAAGAGTGCTAACAATACATTAACATTTCCATTATCAATCAAAAAACTGCAAGTCAGCTCTCTGAATGATATGTTGCACAGCATATTAAATCCTTGAACTCAGCAAAAGTATATAAACACTTCTCCTCCTGAAGCTATGCTTTAAGAGGGTCCAGAGAAAGTGAGATGAGAAGAGCAATCAATTTAGATTGTCTTAAATGGAACAAGAATAGATTGCTTTTTTTTTTCCTTTATGTGGCATAGGAATTGAGTGTCTATGCTATTATTTTGGCTTCAAAGAGGTGGCAATGAGTAACTAATGAAGAATCAACTTCGCAGTGTTTGCTTCTCTGCAGGGACTTCAGCTTCTGCTAGGCACACATCATCTTAGAAGAGAGCCAGGAGATAGTTCTCAACTCATAGCACTCAATATGGTTAGGAACAGATTGTTCTTTCACTTGGGCACGAGAGGACTTGGTTTCTCTGTGGAAAGCCAGGACCCGTTCTGTGTGTCTGTCACTACAGATGCCACACGTTTATTATTAATTATCATCAACATTTTGAGGCCTTAGAGAGTGCTCCCAGGTGAATCTCCTCCATAAGAGTAGCTTTCACACAAAGTAAAGGAAAAAAAGAATAAACTGTTTATGGCTGATATTCCTCTGACTATGTCTACATGAGGGGAAGCCAGTGAAGAAGTGCACACTAAATCCAGTCATATCCATTTGCTTCCATGTTGACTATTATGGTTGCCTTTAGTACAACTAAGTAGTTGCAAAATCAACTGGCTGTTGGGCTTCTAACTTGAAAATAATTCCTGTTGTGCTCTTCAGAGAACAAGTGTTCTGACCCTTAAGTTGGAACATGAATCTTTTCAAAAGAGAAATGAAAACAAAATTTAAAGTCCTTTCCTTTGGTAGCTTTAGAATTCAGAGATTAGGATTATTTTTAGAACTTCATGGTACATGACTCTTTTTCTACTCCTGGAAAGGAAATTTGGAAACAAATCCAGAAAGACAGTAAAAACATTGATAATGTATATAAGCCATTTGCTTTTTTTTTTTTTTTTTTTTTTTTTTTGTGGACCGGGTATTGAACTCAGGCCCTTGCACTTGCCAGAGAAGTGCTTATTCCACTAGCCATCTCCCCATCCCCTGCTATTTTTGTTAGAAAGAAATATTGTATCTCTTGAAAGATCACCATAGATGTCCATAATAAAACAAACTGATGTTTCTCGCAGCACTGGTATAGTCTTCTTAAACAAGGAAGCATGTTTGAGAAATGGACATACAGCAGAATTTTCATAATGTTTAAAGATTATTACTAAAATGCCAAAGATTTCCTGAAGAATATTAATGTAAAATGTAATATACTTAATGTATTATTGTTGCTGGTTGAAGTATTACTTTAAAAGACTGAGATCTGGAAACAAATACAATAATATTAATTGCTTTAGCCCATTCAATACTGTGTTCATATCTAAATTTTTAGAAGGGCTGGGGAGATGGCTCAGTGGAATAAGCGCTTCCCTGGCAAGCACAAGGGCCTGAGTTCAATCCCCAGTTCTGCCAAAAATAAATAAATAAATACATACATACATTTTTTTGAAAATATCAGTATATACTACTAAATATGTATTTCATTAAATATGAACTCTTAAATGTATTAAATATGATTATGTATATTATGCATATTATGGCATTATGTTAGTTGAGGTAAGTTTACTGAAGCCCTCTCTTATTATATTTTAATGACTATTTTTTATTCTAGCTTTAAATGCATGTTATTTCTTATAACATTACGTATATTATATTATCGGTATTAATATGTACTTCATTAAAAATGAACTGTTAAACATATTCTACTAATATAAGCATACAAGGGTGAAAAATACACACCATATAACACTGAAACACAAAGTAGAAGATATTGCCTCTGCTATCAGGAAACTTAGTATCTTGGGGGTGCTAGTAAGATTTGCAAACAATTCTCAAATTTTATTTTACAAAAGTTTTAAAATTTCAATATATCATTGAATATATGGTGGTAATAAAAGTTTCATTGTGCTGTTAGACAATGACTTGATTAGAACTCAAACAGTATGGAAAATCCTAATTATATCCATCCCTGAAACATTATCTTTCTTCTCTGGTGCCATAAGGACTGAAATTCTACTGTGTTTTAGAAATTCAGTACTTCAGGTTAAGCATTTCTCCTATTTCCTTCCAATACCAATGCTCTATTTATATTTTTCTTAGTTATATTTAATAGCTTAATTGCTGGCATTTTTTCTGGGTGCTTTCTAATTTTTGTTTTGAGACAAGGTCTTGTCAAGTTACCTGGGCTAGCTTAGAAATTGCAGTCCTCTTGCCCCAGGCTCACAAATAGTTGGGATTACAGGCATGTTCCAACCTGCCAGACTAATGGTGCAGTTAAAATATAAGAATCTCCTGAGTAAATTACTGTAGCAGCCACTTTTGTTTTTTTCTGGTAATCTTGTTTAAGAATTAACCACAGATGAGTTAATAATGTTGTCATGTTATTTATCAGATCACTTTCTATCATGAAAATAGGATCCTATCCGTTGAAGGCACTGAGTATTTGATAAGAAAGATTACTGAAAGAGGATCATTATACAAAAATGAGGGGAAATCATATAAGATAAGCTCATCCCTCTCACAATATGTTAAAACTGCGCATGCACAGTTAATGTTACCAAGAAAATCAGGAATCAAAAGTGGAGATAAGGTGACCTTCTCAGTTACCCCCTCCTAAAAATCAATCATGGTCAATTGTTGTATTGAAGTAAGATGATGGTGGCAAAGGGAAAGAAAAGAGAGAGAGATTTCCCATAAATTCTGTGTTATTGATGACCAACCACACAGAGGTTGATGTTCACAACAGGAATAAACCTTCATAAACTCATGCATTAAAGCCTTGTTTCATCCTAAAGTAAAAAATAACCTTGTGCTAACATTTTATGCCTTGATCATAGGTAAAGCCACATGAGATTATTGACTATGTTCAGAGCAAAATGCAAGATACTGAAATCATAGCATACTTATGGAGAAATAAAATAACTTATGATTCACTAATAGGCATAAAAGCTACAATAAACTTATTTCAACTGACTTCAAGTATAAATATGACTTGATTGAATGACTGTTTATTTGTCTCTCTAACCAGGTGATAACTTAGCAGTACATGTTTTATTTTCTATTTTATACATTGTACAGTATTTATATGTAGTTAACATATATTATAACATATAAACATTTTGATAATATTTTCTTTATTCTATCTTTCTGTGAATTTAATTCTATAAAATTTGGTCATACATAAAAATTAATGGAATCAAGCCAAAAATCAAGTTATAGCGCAGACCTACAACCACAAAGATGTACCTACCCTTTTATAGTTTATCCTGTCCCTAATGCTCATCAATTGATCTTGTCTACATCAGTATAATTTTGTTCATTTGAGAATGTTCTATAAGTAGAATCACAGTATATAAAATACAATCATAAGCATATCTCTTTATTTTTAAGGATTCATGTATATTTAAAGGTATATATGGCAATTATATACATATATTTACTTGATATAATCTGGCCTCAAATTTGCATATGTGTATTTAAGCTCAATTCAATTCAATCTCAGGATACTAGAGATGGGTCAGTATGCCAGAATGCCAAATGTAGGGAGAGATTTTCCCTGAGGACAGCACAGCTCTGTGCATTTTAAAGGGCTCAGTGGTTTTGGGGGCTGGATTCTATCATAGAGCTCACTAGTATTAAAGTATGTGGAGCGAATCTCTGCAGCATGGAACGCTGTCTTTGGGAGGCAGCAGAGGAGAACACACACAACCGGGAGGAAATCAGTGAGCCACCCAGGTACGATGCCCACTCTGCCTTCTCTCTGGTGCTCTAGCAACAAAAAGACTCAGATGAGATTCTATTTGACAAGGGGGTAGATAAGAGCTAACAGCTTCTCACTCAGCCATAAATTAACCTGTTTAAAAAATCTGAAGGAAGACATTCTCCAAAGGAATAATGGACACAAATCTAAAAATAACTCCTGATTAATTAACAGTACAATCCAGTCAACTCTAATTAAAACTCTTGGGCCAGACTGAGGACTATCAGCTCCATATCTTTCACAAGCATTAAAAATTCAGTGAAGTCATTTGAACATTATGGGGAAATAACATGTGGGCAACTGTGGAGAAAGTATCAAAGGAAGAAATTAATTTCAAGGAAGAAGTAATAGACTAGAAGTCAAGCTGTGCTGAAGATCAGAGGAAGACAGGTAAAGATCAAGAATGGGACCAGAGAGGCAAAAAGCACACCACCATTTCCAGGCAAACTCTCTGGATGGCCAAGGATCTGTCTAGAACAGATATACTCAGTCCTGCCTTTGGAAGGCTGAGCCCAGCGCAACATAGAAGAAGGACAGGAAGCCAACCAAAACTGAAGGATTTCAGGACACTACTCTAATAACAACGATATGTAGTCAGTAGTTTTATACCAGGAACTGTCAACACTTCCTGCCTGATGTAGCACAATAAACTGTCTTATAGATGAGAAAACTGAAGCTTAGAAAAATTACTTCCTCAAGGTGCTACAGTACAAAATGAATCTAGGCGGTTTGTGACACTAAGGACAATAACTACTTTACAGGATTCTGTGACAGTTCAAGAGTCTGGAACCTACTTAATAAATAAGGTCCTTAATAAATATTTCCCCTAAATCTCACCCAAAAGCCTGTATTATACCCTAAAAAAGCTACCAGTGAAATTTTTTCAGTTTGGGTAGGGTTTTGTGTCTGTAGTGGTACCCTGAAAGCCCAATAAGCAAAAATGCAGGTAGTATATATTATATACAGTGTCTTTGATGATTTCCACCAAATATGCAGATGGAAAAATAGAATAGACTGGTATTCTCTAAGTGGTTCTATTCTCAGACAACTAAAATATTAAACATATGCTTCTCCTTATATACCTGGTCTTTGATAATGGCTTTCCTAAATTTAACATGTGCTCTTTAAGATTCCAGTTTAAATCTGGATAAATCCCTGAATGAGACTAACAAGTATTGCACTGAATTTTAAACTTCGAAACATCATCATTTCTATATCTTTTAAATACAAAAAAGCAAAGGTTAGATACAGGCTCTTCTTACTGACATAAGAAAAGACAGTAGGATCCCCAAATCTAAACTGTCAGGCAGTATCACTGTGCATCAGCTTGAATGTTCATTTATCATCTTGGATGAAAAGGGTAGTTCATGTACATTAATGCTCATTTTGTAAGTGAGGGAAAATCATGTACTGCATGAAGCCATCCCACCAATTACTATTTTTGGGGTTTCAAATTTGTTTTTGTTGTTGTTTTGTTTTGTTTTTGTTTTTTGGTGCAACCAGGGATTAAACTCAGGCCTTTGCGTTTGCCAGGCAAGCGCTTATTCTACTGAGCTATCTCCCTACTCCCTCAAATTTGTTAAATCACAAAAATAAATGACTATGGAGCCTAGACACGCATGTCAATAATATGACAGCCCTGGTCTAAAGCCTTAGGTATGGGCACTGTAGCTATGAGAACTGTAGTAAACTGGACTAACACACATAACTGTCTGGAAAGGACATCTGCTGCTTACCTTGTGACTGCTGTTGGGGAAGGTGGGCTCAATGATACACAGGATTTCCTGGCTTTTATATGAAATTTTCTAATTTAAATATATATTTAAATAATCACAGTGTTGGCCAAAGAAAACCCTTCTGAGGTAGAGTCAACCTGCAGACCAGGAATCTATATATCTTTGGGTAAAAGGCAACTCTGGGTAAATTTTGATTAGTTGAAAAGAAACAAGACTGAGTATGATACCAGAGACCCAGAGACCCAGGAGTGCAGATGAAACCCTGCACACAGAGATGCTCTCACATAGAGCCTGTCCATCATCGGGCAGAGAAGGCAGAAGAAATAGACATTTTAGTGACAATAGAGAGAGGCTTTGCTTTCATGCTGTGTATATTCTTAAGAATAGCTTGGGATGCGGAAACGAAAGTAAAAACAGGTAGGAAAGGCCCTGAGATGCCTATAAGCATGTTAATTATTTAGGGGGAAAAAATCAAACAACTGGGATAAGCACCTCATTTTCACTAATCCTGAGTGAGAACTCACAATAACCAGAACAGCTGAGATTTCTGGGCATTACTGTGTCCACCCATATGCTGGACAGTTTACAGAAATGATCCCTCATTCCATCACAACAATAAAATCAAGTAGATATTCTTGATTTCCTAGAGTGGTAGATATTCTCCCACTCTACAGATATAAAAACTGGGGCTTATAGACATTAAGTGTCTAGCCCAGTGTCGTAACAGGACTGAGCAGGCATTACCCTCAAGGCTGTGTGAAGTAGCTGAAGGGGAAAATAGTACAATGACAAAACTGGACACTTCTGAATTAGGAGCAGCTGAATAAATATGTGATTATCATGATTCAGATGTTTAACCCCATAGTTTAATTAACATTAGTGTATCAGGTTGTTCTTCATTTTGATTTTAGTAGAGTGCTGGAAGGAATTTCATCAGCTGGCTCAGGCAAGCCCTGCCTGTGAATGGCCCACATATACCTGTGCTACTGCACAGCAGGAAGTTCCCACCTACCACCAGCCCCTGCCGCACATGACTATGATGCATAGTGTGCTGCTGACTTAGAGAATGTATGACCTCCACTTTTAGAAATTGTGGAATACTGTCCTTTTGCATAGCATCAGTAGTTTTTAAGCATCAATATATTCAGACTAAAATTTTGGAAGTGGCTTTAAGGCACAGCCCAGGGTGGCTATCCCCCTCACCATCTGGGAGATGTGGGCCACAGATCTTCCCCCACCAGGCCCTTGAGCATCTCCACTGAAGCATGATCTAAAATTTGCCAAGTTGTCTGCAAAAATGGACTTTTTCCCACAACCAAATCTGCTTCCTTATTCCTTATCTTAGTTATTGCCAGCTGCCGCCACTTGCTATCCTAACCTATAAATCCAGGAGATATTTTCAATTTTGCCCCTTCCCTCCACCTCACAGCTACCAACTTGTCACATACAGTCAGTTCTAAGCAGAGAAACCCCTCCTGTGGGCAAAATGAACTGACCTGTACTAAAAGCTACAGAGCTGAAGACAGGATCAAGCCGGGGAGATGGCTCAGTAGAATAAATGCTACCCTGGCAAGCGCAAGGGTCTGAGTTCAATCCCCAGTTCCACCAAAAAATAAATAAATAAATAAATAGAATGAAGACAGGACAAAAAGCCTGCTGGTCACCTAGCCACGTCTGAAGAGCCCCACTCAGTATGATCCATGTAGCAGTGGACCGGCAGCCCTTAGGGTGAAGGTAACAGTAGCCCGCCTCCAGCTACCATAAGGGCTTCTGTGTTTCACCCTGAACATGTCCACCAGGAGAGCTCAAGTACGTGAGGAAACACCATTCAGACCCAGGTGCTGGGGGGATGCAGGGCTCTGTGGACCAAGCCACAGCCTGAATACTACCAAGATACAAGAGGAAATGCCGAGTTATGCTGATGTCAAAGGAGACATTGAGGAAACCTAAAGACAGCAAGGAGAGTGACAGTCAGAATTATTTCCTGCCCCCAAGAAGCATCTGAATGTATGTCACAGGCTACCTAGGCATGATTTATCTCTACAAGTCAAACTTGGAAGGAAATGGCAAGGGGGTGGAGGGAAGGCATTTGACAAGAAAGATGCTTGTGACCCATTTAATTCTGCATAAAGAACATACGTTTTCCAAGGATTTGACCTAAATCATTAAGGCAACTTATAGACTATTCTAGTCAATTAGGCTTTCCTGTATCAGCACTTTTACCTTAGAAATAAGTAAAACCATCATGTCTTCCAATTTAGAGGAAAAAATATTCACCCAGGTTGAATTTTGCACATTTGTTTTTTATTATATTTCTAAGAAAAAAAATGTTTATGTATTTTAGGGAAGGGCCTACCGGGTGTTCAGGGTCTCACTACTAGATCAGACTTGTAGTGATTCTCCTGTTTACAGCCTCCCAAGAGCTGGGATTACACGTGCCACTATGCCCAGTCTCAATCACTGAATCAGCATGCCCCTGGGGAGGGGCTGGCCCAGCAGGCCCAGGGATCCATCCCCCGGCCCCTGAGCCTTCTTGCAGGTGCTTTCATCTGCTGAGCTATTTGGCCAACCCTACAAAATAATTTTTAAAGCACTCTTGAGGCGCTCTGTAATTGAAAGTGATGAGCGGTCACAAAATTATACCCATTTGAAAGGAAGAAATGGTTAAATACATTTAAGCCATTAAATGTGCTTGTCATGATGCTTCTACATTTTGAAATCTTAAAGTGTAGTTTTTTTACATGTGAGCAATGTCAATTAGAATTATTCACACTTAAAATTATTCACATCTAAAGCTTCAACACTGTCCCAGTGCAATCTAGATTTATCAAAATTACAATTGCTTCTCCATGGTTTGGCTACATTCAAATATAAAGTCATAAAAGTGTATGTTTTGTAGTTACAATGAGTTTAAAATTAATATCTTTCACCAAACCTTGTGTAATTGGTAGAGTTGCTAAGCCTGTTTCCTAAATCACAAGACTGAGATTCTCGGCTAATAAGCATTTCATTTGACTTCTTTGGTGGTGTAAAACTTAAAAGGCAATGAAATACACACTTTAGTACAAAATCTTCAGAGAAGAGTCTGAGTCCACTTAGACAGAATAACTAGTTTGGAGCTTTTAATTTCTTGAACTCTCGGAAAACACTACCGTTTTTTAAAATGTCCATAGCTAAGTACTTCTGTGAAATGTCAGTTGCATCTCTCTGAGACTTAGCATGTACTTTTTGCTCATTAACATTTTCAGTATATAAAGATGTAAACTTATTAATGTTTAAGGGTTTTCTCTGTACCACATATTGAGTTAAGACTTTTGAATTATTTCTTCACATTATAGGTTAATGCATGTCAATGTCTATAGGTGTAAATCCAGAACAAAGAGACAACCGATAAGGGCAGTGACTGGAACTCAGAGGTAGCTTTCCTAATTCCTAAAGGAGAGAATGCTAAGGACTCCAGCTAATTGACTTGCTCCTACATGGAAAAATATTTTGCAATGAAAATATATGGAAACAGAAGGCCCAAGTTCATACAGCTCACTGAAGGCTTTTATTTATTTATTCTCGGTGGCAATACGTAGACTGCCATTGTGGCTCCAAGGTTCTTTGGGAAACCTTGACACAAACCACATGAGATGCAAACCCCGCAGCTGTCGGCCCAAGTTTTCTCATTTTCTGCCGCAGTCATCCTCTCCTATTTCCAACTAGATTAGAACTCAAGAGCATACAACTGGGCTTCTAATTGAGAGCAAAAAAGAAGGAAAAATCACACTCTCAGCCACATTCACAAACAAAACCACTGCCTTTACATCTATTACTGTGCCAGGTACAATTGTCCTAAGCTTAAAACTTAAACCAATGAAGTAAAAATTATCAGATGACCTGCATTGTGGAGAGTTTGCACCACTGATTTCAGAGTTCTACAATTCTAATGGCAATAACAGCAAATACTCAGAAATGAATGTGCTTACTAGTATCTTCTCATTCTAAATCCCTGGAATTGATCTCCCTTCTTCAAAAAATGTCCCTGAACCCCAAATACCAGGTAACTATACAATGTAAATCAATAGATTTTTCAAGTGCAATAATTGTTTCTCTCTGGGCAATTCCCATTAGTCCCTGAAGGAAGAGTACTTTGATTGACCTCGAGGAACACAGCAGATGTGGGTAAACTGTGTGTGCTGCGGAACTTATCAGAAGAAAGCCAGCCCTTGAAAGTCACAGGGGAACACACTGGGCATGTGCATATTGGCTGTGGGAAA